>NC_143023.1:2607500-2695000 GCF_057628025.1 Oncorhynchus mykiss
CCTGACTTATACAGGTAGGTCAACACTGTGCTGTTATATACCTGACTTATACAGGTAGGTCAACACTGTGTTGTTATATACCTGACTTATACAGGTAGGTCAACACTGTGTTGTTATATACCTGACTTATACAGGTAGGTCAACACTGTGCTGTTATATACCTGACTTATACAGGTAGGTCAATACTGTGTTGTTATATACCTGACTTATACAGGTAGGTCAACACTGTGCTGTTATATACCTGACTTATACAGGTAGGTCAACACTGTGTTGTTATATACCTGAGTTACTGTATACAGGTAGGTCAACACTGTGCTGTTATATACCTGACTTATACAGGTAGGTCAACACTGTGTTGTTATATACCTGACTTATACAGGTAGGTCAACACTGTGTTGTTATATACCTGACTTATACAGGTAGGTCAACACTGTGTTGTTATATACCTGAGTTACTGTATACAGGTAGGTCAACACTGTGCTGTTATATACCTGACTTATACAGGTAGGTCAACACTGTGTTGTTATATACCTGACTTATACAGGTAGGTCAACACTGTGTTGTTATATACCTGACTTATACAGGTAGGTCAACACTGTGCTGTTATATACCTGATTTATACAGGTAGGTCAACACTGTGTTGTTATATACCTGAGTTACTGTATACAGGTAGGTCAACACTGTGCTGTTATATACCTGATTTATACAGGTAGGTCAACACTGTGCTGTTATATACCTGATTTATACAGGTAGGTCAACACTGTGTTGTTATATACCTGAGTTACTGTATACAGGTAGGTCAACACTGTGCTGTTATATACCTGAGTTATACAGGTAGGTCAACACTGTGTTGTTATATACCTGACTTATACAGGTAGGTCAACACTGTGCTGTTATATACCTGAGTTATACAGGTAGGTCAACACTGTGTTGTTATATACCTGATTTATACAGGTAGGTCAACACTGTGTTGTTATATACCTGAGTTACTGTATACAGGTAGGTCAACACTGTGCTGTTATATACCTGAGTTATACAGGTAGGTCAACACTGTGTTGTTATATACCTGATTTATACAGGTAGGTCAACACTGTGTTGTTATATACCTGAGTTACTGTATACAGGTAGGTCAACACTGTGCTGTTATATACCTGAGTTATACAGGTAGGTCAACACTGTGTTGTTATATACCTGACTTATACAGGTAGGTCAACACTGTGCTGTTATATACCTGAGTTACTGTATACAGGTAGGTCAACACTGTGCTGTTATATACCTGACTTATACAGGTAGGTCAACACTGTGTTGTTATATACCTGACTTATACAGGTAGGTCAACACTGTGCTGTTATATACCTGAGTTACTGTATACAGGTAGGTCAACACTGTGCTGTTATATACCTGACTTATACAGGTAGGTCAACACTGTGTTGTTATATACCTGACTTATACAGGTAGGTCAACACTGTGCTGTTATATACCTGACTTATACAGGTAGGTCAACACTGTGTTGTTATATACCTGACTTATACAGGTAGGTCAACACTGTGTTGTTATATACCTGACTTATACAGGTAGGTCAACACTGTGTTGTTATATACCTGACTTATACAGGTAGGTCAACACTGTGTTGTTATATACCTGAGTTACTGTATACAGGTAGGTCAACACTGTGCTGTTATATACCTGACTTATACAGGTAGGTCAACACTGTGTTGTTATATACCTGACTTATACAGGTAGGTCAACACTGTGCTGTTATATACCTGAGTTATACAGGTAGGTCAACACTGTGCTGTTATATACCTGACTTATACAGGTAGGTCAACACTGTGTTGTTATATACCTGAGTTACTGTATACAGGTAGGTCAACACTGTGTTGTTATATACCTGACTTATACAGGTAGGTCAACACTGTGCTGTTATATACCTGACTTATACAGGTAGATCAACACTGTGTTGTTATATACCTGAGTTACTGTATACAGGTAGGTCAACACTGTGTTGTTATATACCTGAGTTACTGTATACAGGTAGGTCAACACTGTGTTGTTATATACCTGACTTATACAGGTAGGTCAACACTGTGTTGTTATATACCTGACTTATACAGGTAGGTCAACACTGTGTTGTTACATACCTGACTTATACAGGTAGGTCAACACTGTGCTGTTATATACCTGACCTATACAGGTAGGTCAACACTGTGTTGTTATATACCTGACTTATACAGGTAGGTCAACACTGTGTTGTTATATACCTGACTTATACAGGTAGGTCAACACTGTGCTGTTAAATACCTGACTTATACAGGTAGGTCAACACTGTGCTGTTATATACCTGACTTATACAGGTAGGTCAATACTGTGTTGTTATATACCTGAGTTACTGTATACAGGTAGGTCAACACTGTGCTGTTATATACCTGAGTTATACAGGTAGGTCAACACTGTGCTGTTATATACCTGAGTTACTGTATACAGGTAGGTCAACACTGTGTTGTTATATACCTGACTTATACAGGTAGGTCAACACTGTGCTGTTATATACCTAACTTATACAGGTAGGTCAACACTGTGCTGTTATATACCTGAGTTACTGTATACAGGTAGGTCAACACTGTGTTGTTATATACCTGACTTATACAGGTAGGTCACCTCCGTGCTGTTATATACAGTGGGGCAAAACAGTATTTAGTCAGCCACCAATTGTGCAAGTTCTCCCACTTAAAAAGATGAGAGAGGCCCACATCTATACCAACATCTATACCCTCATCTATACCCTCATCTATACCCTCATCTGTACCCACATCAATACCCACATCCATACTAACATCTATACCCTCATCTATACCCACATCTATACCCTCATCTATACCCTCATCTATACCCACATCTATACCCTCATCTATACCCTCATCTATACCCACATCTATACCCACATCTATACCCTCATCTATACCCTCATCTATACCCTCATCTATGCCCTCATCTATGCCCACATCCATACCCACTTCTATACCCACATCTATTCCCACATCTATACCCACATCTGTACCCTCATCCTCATCTATACCCACATCTCTACCCTCATCTGTACCCTCATCTATACCCACATCTATACCCACATCCTCATCTATACCCACATCTGTACCCTCATCTATACCCACATCTATACCCACATCTGTACCCTCATCTATACCCACATCTATACCCACATCTATACCCTCATCTATAACCTCATCTATACCCACATCTATACCCTCATCTATACCCACATCTATACCCACATCTGTACCCTCATCTATACCCACATCTATACCCACATCTATACCCACATCCTCATCTATACCCACATCTGTACCCTCATCCTCATCTATACCCACATGTGTACCCTCATCTATACCCACATCTATACCCACATCCTCATCTATACCCACATCTATACCCTCATCTGTACCCTCATCCTCATCTATACCCACATCTATACCCACATCTGTACCCTCATCTATACCCACATCTATATCCACATCTGTACCCTCATCTATACTCACATCTATACCCACATCCTCATCTATACCCACATCTATACCCTCATCTGTACCCTCATCCTCATCTAGACCCACATCTGTACCCACATCTGTACCCTCATCCTCATCTATACCCACATCTATACCCACATCTATACCCACATCTATACATGCAGTCGACCCTGACCGTTTTTGGGGTCCTTGCGAGCAAAACATTTTAGCCGCCCCCCTCTTGACAGAGGAGAAGAATAATAGTGTTAATAATAATAATTAATAATTAATTTACTGTAATGCTACACGTTGCCATGGAGCGTAGAGAACATTTAGCAGTTCTAAAGCAAGTTGCTGTAATTCTACACGTTGCCATGGAGCGTAGAGAACATTTAGCAGTTCTAAAGCAAGTTGCTGTAATTCTACACGTTGCCATGGAGCGTAGAGAACATTCAGCAGTTCTAAAGCAAATTGCTGTAATTCTACACGTTGCCATGGAGCGTAGAGAACATTCAGCAGTTCTAAAGCAAGTTGCTGTAATTCTACACGTTGCCATGGAGCGTAGAGAACATTTAGCAGTTCTAAAGCAAGTTGCTGTAATTCTACACGTTGCCATGGAGCGTAGAGAACATTTAGCAGTTCTAAAGCAAGTTGCTGTAATTCTACACGTTGCCATGGAGCGTAGAGAACATTCAGCAGTTCTAATAAAGCAAGTTGCTGTAATTCTACACGTTGCCATGGAGCGTAGAGAACATTCAGCAGTTCTAATAAAGCAAGTTGCTGTAATTCTACACGTTGCCATGGAGCGTAGAGAACATTCAGCAGTTCTAAAGCAAGTTGCTGTAATTCTACACGTTGCCATGGAGCGTAGAGAACATTCAGCAGTTCTAAAGCAAGTTGCTGTAATTCTACACGTTGCCATGGAGCGTAGAGAACATTCAGCAGTTCTAAAGCAAGTTGCTGTAATTCTACACGTTGCCATGGAGCGTAGAGAACATTCAGCAGTTCTAAAGCAAATTGCTGTAATTCTACACGTTGCCATGGAGCGTAGAGAACATTCAGCAGTTCTAAAGCAAGTTGCTGTAATTCTACACGTTGCCATGGAGCGTAGAGAACATTTAGCAGTTCTAAAGCAAGTTGCTGTAATTCTACACGTTGCCATGGAGCGTAGAGAACATTTAGCAGTTCTAAAGCAAGTTGCTGTAATTCTACACGTTGCCATGGAGCGTAGAGAACATTTAGCAGTTCTAAAGCAAGTTGCTGTAATTCTACACGTTGCCATGGAGCGTAGAGAACATTTAGCAGTTCTAAAGCAAGTTGCTGTAATTCTACACGTTGCCATGGAGCGTAGAGAACATTCAGCAGTTCTAATAAAGCAAGTTGCTGTAATTCTACACGTTGCCATGGAGCGTAGAGAACATTCAGCAGTTCTAATAAAGCAAGTTGCTGTAATTCTACACGTTGCCATGGAGCGTAGAGAACATTCAGCAGTTCTAAAGCAAGTTGCTGTAATTCTACACGTTGCCATGGAGCGTAGAGAACATTCAGCAGTTCTAAAGCAAGTTGCTGTAATTCTACACGTTGCCATGGAGCGTAGAGAACATTCAGCAGTTCTAAAGCAAGTTGCTGTAATTCTACACGTTGCCATGGAGCGTAGAGAACATTCAGCAGTTCTAAAGCAAGTTGCTGTAATTCTACACGTTGCCATGGAGCGTAGAGAACATTCAGCAGTTCTAAAGCAAGTTGCTGTAATTCTACACGTTGCCATGGAGCTTAGAGAACATTCAGCAGTTCTAAAGCAAGTTGCTGTAATTCTACACGTTCCCATGGAGCGTAGAGAACATTCAGCAGTTCTAAAGCAAGTTGCTGTAATTCTACACGTTGCCATGGAGCGTAGAGAACATTTAGCAGTTCTAAAGCAAGTTGCTGTAATTCTACACGTTGCCATGGAGCGTAGAGAACATTTAGCAGTTCTAAAGCAAGTTGCTGTAATTCTACACGTTGCCATGGAGCGTAGAGAACATTTAGCAGTTCTAAAGCAAGTTGCTGTAATTCTACACGTTGCCATGGAGCGTAGAGAACATTCAGCAGTTCTAAAGCAAGTTGCTGTAATTCTACACGTTGCCATGGAGCGTAGAGAACATTCAGCAGTTCTAAAGCAAGTTGCTGTAATTCTACACGTTGCCATGGAGCGTAGAGAACATTCAGCAGTTCTAAAGCAAGTTGCTGTAATTCTACACGTTGCCATGGAGCTTAGAGAACATTCAGCAGTTCTAAAGCAAGTTGCTGTAATTCTACACGTTGCCATGGAGCGTAGAGAACATTCAGCAGTTCTAAAGCAAGTTGCTGTAATTCTACACGTTGCCATGGAGCGTAGAGAACATTTAGCAGTTCTAAAGCAAGTTGCTGTAATTCTACACGTTGCCATGGAGCGTAGAGAACATTTAGCAGTTCTAAAGCAAGTTGCTGTAATTCTACACGTTGCCATGGAGCGTAGAGAACATTTAGCAGTTCTAAAGCAAGTTGCTGTAATTCTACACGTTGCCATGGAGCGTAGAGAACATTTAGCAGTTCTAAAGCAAGTTGCTGTAATTCTACACGTTGCCATGGAGCGTAGAGAACATTCAGCAGTTCTAAAGCAAGTTGCTGTAATTCTACACGTTGCCATGGAGCGTAGAGAACATTTAGCAGTTCTAAAGCAAGTTGCTGTAATTCTACACGTTGCCATGGAGCGTAGAGAACATTTAGCAGTTCTAAAGCAAGTTGCTGTAATTCTACACGTTGCCATGGAGCGTAGAGAACATTCAGCAGTTCTAAAGCAAGTTGCTGTAATTCTACACGTTGCCATGGAGCGTAGAGAACATTCAGCAGTTCTAAAGCAAGTTGCTGTAATTCTACACGTTGCCATGGAGCGTAGAGAACATTCAGCAGTTCTAAAGCAAGTTGCTGTAATTCTAGTCATTTTGGGGCGGAGAGAAATGTTTGCAATTTTTAATAACATTGATTTTGTAAGTCACTATCTGAGTGAGATGGATTTACGAAATCAATGGGGGCCCACTGGTAATTTAACCATGATCCTACAGGTGTAGATAGCTGTCTGCTAGACTAACTTAACAACCCACAACTTGTTAGCTGACTGTCAGTGTGTGTGTGTGTGTGTGTGTGTGTGTGTGTGTGTGTGTGTGTGTGTCTGTGTCTGTGTCTGTGTCTGTGTGTGTGTGTGTGTGTGTGTGTGTGTGTGTGTGTGAACTATACTTGTGAGTACCAGAAGTCCTAGAATAGTAAAGCAACAAAGCTTTAGAGAAGTGAGGACATTTTGATGGTCTCCACTTGTAAAAAGGCTAGTTTAGGAGTCAGGAGTTAGGAGTCAGGAGTTAGGAGTTTAGGAGTCAGGAGTTAGGAGTTTAGGAGTCAGGAGTTTAGGAGTCAGGCTTAGGAGTCAGGAGTTAGGAGTTTAGGAGTCAGGAGTTTAGGAGTCAGGCGTTAGGAGTCAGGAGTTTAGGAGTCAGGCTTAGGAGTTAGGATTTAGGAGTCAGGAGTTTAGGAGTCAGGAGTTTAGGAGTCAGGCGTTAGGAGTTTAGGAGTCAGGAGTTTAGGAGTCAGGAGTTTAGGAGTCAGGAGTTTAGGAGTCAGGAGTTTAGGAGTCAGGCGTTTAGGAGTCAGGCGTTTAGGAGTCAGGCGTTAGGAGTTAGGAGTCAGGAGTTAGGAGTCAGGAGTTTAGGAGTCAGGCGTTAGGAGTTTAGGAGTCGGGAGTTTAGGAGTCAGGCGTTAGGAGTTTAGGAGTCGGGAGTTTAGGAGTCGGGAGTTTAGGAGTCAGGAGTTTAGGAGTCAGGAGTTTAGGAGTCAGGCGTTAGGAGTCGGGAGTTTAGGAGACAGGAGTTTAGGAGTCAGGAGTTTAGGAGTCAGGAGTTTAGGAGTCAGGCGTTAGGAGTTTAGGAGTCAGGAGTTAGGAGTCAGGAGTTTAGGAGTCAGGAGTTTAGGAGTCAGGCGTTAGGAGTTTAGGAGTCAGGAGTTTAGGAGTCAGGAGTTTAGGAGTCAGGAGTTTAGGAGTCAGGCGTTAGGAGTTTAGGAGTCGGGAGTTTAGGAGTCGGGAGTTTAGGAGTCGGGAGTTTAGGAGTCAGGAGTTTAGGAGTCAGGAGTTTAGGAGTCAGGAGTTTAGGAGTCAGGAGTTTAGGAGTCAGGCGTTAGGAGTTTAGGAGTCGGGAGTTTAGGAGTCGGGAGTTTAGGAGTCAGGAGTTAGGAGTCAGGAGTTTAGGAGTCAGGAGTTTAGGAGTCAGGCGTTAGGAGTTAGGAATCAGGAGTTAGGAGTCAGGAGTTAGGAGTCAGGAGTTAGGAGTCAGGAGTTTAGGAGTCAGGAGTTTAGGAGTCGGGCGTTAGGAGTAGGGCGTTAGGAGTTTAGGAGTCAGGAGTTTAGGAGTCAGGAGTTTAGGAGTCAGGAGTTTAGGAGTCAGGAGTTTAGGAGTCAGGAGTTTAGGAGTCAGGAGTTTAGGAGTCAGGCGTTAGGAGTTTAGGAGTCGGGAGTTTAGGAGTCGGGTATTTAGGAGTCAGGAGTTAGGAGTCAGGAGTTTAGGAGTCAGGAGTTTAGGAGTCAGGCGTTAGGAGTTAGGAATCAGGAGTTAGGAGTCAGGAGTTAGGAGTCAGGAGTTAGGAGTCAGGAGTTTAGGAGTCAGGAGTTTAGGAGTCGGGCGTTAGGAGTAGGGCGTTAGGAGTTTAGGAGTCAGGAGTTTAGGAGTCAGGAGTTTAGGAGTCAGGAGTTTAGGAGTCAGGAGTTTAGGAGTCAGGCGTTAGGAGTTTAGGAGTCGGGAGTTTAGGAGTCAGGCGTTAGGAGTTTAGGAGTCGGGAGTTTAGGAGTCGGGAGTTTAGGAGTCAGGCGTTAGGAGTCAGGAGTTTAGGAGTCAGGAGTTTAGGAGTCAGGCGTTAGGAGTCGGGAGTTTAGGAGTCAGGAGTTTAGGAGTCAGGCGTTAGGAGTTTAGGAGTCAGGAGTTTAGGAGTCAGGAGTTTAGGAGTCAGGAGTTTAGGAGTCGGGAGTTTAGGAGTCAGGCGTTAGGAGTTTAGGAGTCGGGAGTTTAGGAGTCAGGCGTTAGGAGTTTAGGAGTCGGGAGTTTAGGAGTCAGGAGTTTAGGAGTCAGGAGTTTAGGAGTCAGGAGTTTAGGAGTCAGGAGTTTAGGAGTCGGGAGTTTAGGAGTCAGGCGTTAGGAGTTTAGGAGTCGGGAGTTTAGGAGTCAGGCGTTAGGAGTTTAGGAGTCGGGAGTTTAGGAGTCGGGAGTTTAGGAGTCAGGCGTTAGGAGTCGGGAGTTTAGGAGTCAGGAGTTTAGGAGTCAGGAGTTTAGGAGTCAGGCGTTAGGAGTTTAGGAGTCAGGAGTTTAGGAGTCAGGAGTTTAGGAGTCAAGCGTTTAGGAGTCAGGCGTTAGGAGTTAGGAATCAGGAGTCAGGAGTTTAGGAGTCAGGAGTTTAGGAGTCAGGCGTTAGGAGTTTAGGAGTCAGGAGTTTAGGAGTCAGGAGTTTAGGAGTCAGGCGTTAGGAGTTTAGGAGTCGGGAGTTTAGGAGTCGGGAGTTTAGGAGTCAGGCGTTAGGAGTTAGGAATCAGGAGTCAGGAGTTCGGAGTCAGGAGTTTAGGAGTCAGGAGTTTAGGAGTCAGGCGTTAGGAGTTTAGGAGTCAGGAGTTTAGGAGTCAGGAGTTTAGGAGTCAGGAGTTAGGAGTTAGGAATCAGGCGTCAGGAGTTAGGAGTCAGGAGTTTAGGAGTCAGGAGTTTAGGAGTCAGGCGTTAGGAGTTTAGGAGTCAGGAGTTTAGGAGTCAGGAGTTTAGGAGTCAGGCGTTAGGAGTTTAGGAGTCGGGAGTTTAGGAGTCAGGAGTTTAGGAGTCAGGAGTTTAGGAGTCGGGAGTTTAGGAGTCAGGCGTTAGGAGTTAAGAATCAGGAGTCAGGAGTTAGGAGTCAGGAATTTAGGAGTCAGGAGTTTAGGAGTCAGGCGTTAGGAGTTTAGGAGTCAGGAGTTTAGGAGTCAGGAGTTTAGGAGTCAGGCGTTAGGAGTTTAGGAGTCGGGAGTTTAGGAGTCGGGAGTTTAGGAGTCAGGAGTTAGGAGTCAGGAGTTTAGGAGTCAGGAGTTTAGGAGTCAGGCGTTAGGAGTTAGGAATCAGGAGTTAGGAGTCAGGAGTTAGGAGTCAGGAGTTAGGAGTCAGGAGTTTAGGAGTCAGGAGTTTAGGAGTCGGGCGTTAGGAGTAGGGCGTTAGGAGTTTAGGAGTCAGGAGTTTAGGAGTCAGGAGTTTAGGAGTCAGGAGTTTAGGAGTCAGGAGTTTAGGAGTCAGGCGTTAGGAGTTTAGGAGTCGGGAGTTTAGGAGTCAGGCGTTAGGAGTTTAGGAGTCGGGAGTTTAGGAGTCGGGAGTTTAGGAGTCAGGCGTTAGGAGTCAGGAGTTTAGGAGTCAGGAGTTTAGGAGTCAGGCGTTAGGAGTCGGGAGTTTAGGAGTCAGGAGTTTAGGAGTCAGGCGTTAGGAGTTTAGGAGTCAGGAGTTTAGGAGTCAGGAGTTTAGGAGTCAGGAGTTTAGGAGTCGGGAGTTTAGGAGTCAGGCGTTAGGAGTTTAGGAGTCGGGAGTTTAGGAGTCAGGCGTTAGGAGTTTAGGAGTCGGGAGTTTAGGAGTCAGGAGTTTAGGAGTCAGGAGTTTAGGAGTCAGGAGTTTAGGAGTCAGGAGTTTAGGAGTCAGGAGTTTAGGAGTCGGGAGTTTAGGAGTCAGGCGTTAGGAGTTTAGGAGTCGGGAGTTTAGGAGTCAGGCGTTAGGAGTTTAGGAGTCGGGAGTTTAGGAGTCGGGAGTTTAGGAGTCAGGCGTTAGGAGTCGGGAGTTTAGGAGTCAGGAGTTTAGGAGTCAGGAGTTTAGGAGTCAGGCGTTAGGAGTTTAGGAGTCAGGAGTTTAGGAGTCAGGAGTTTAGGAGTCAAGCGTTTAGGAGTCAGGCGTTAGGAGTTAGGAATCAGGAGTCAGGAGTTTAGGAGTCAGGAGTTTAGGAGTCAGGCGTTAGGAGTTTAGGAGTCAGGAGTTTAGGAGTCAGGAGTTTAGGAGTCAGGCGTTAGGAGTTTAGGAGTCGGGAGTTTAGGAGTCGGGAGTTTAGGAGTCAGGCGTTAGGAGTTAGGAATCAGGAGTCAGGAGTTAGGAGTCAGGAGTTTAGGAGTCAGGAGTTTAGGAGTCAGGCGTTAGGAGTTTAGGAGTCAGGAGTTTAGGAGTCAGGAGTTTAGGAGTCAGGAGTTAGGAGTTAGGAATCAGGCGTCAGGAGTTAGGAGTCAGGAGTTTAGGAGTCAGGAGTTTAGGAGTCAGGCGTTAGGAGTTTAGGAGTCAGGAGTTTAGGAGTCAGGAGTTTAGGAGTCAGGCGTTAGGAGTTTAGGAGTCGGGAGTTTAGGAGTCAGGAGTTTAGGAGTCAGGAGTTTAGGAGTCGGGAGTTTAGGAGTCAGGCGTTAGGAGTTAAGAATCAGGAGTCAGGAGTTAGGAGTCAGGAATTTAGGAGTCAGGAGTTTAGGAGTCAGGCGTTAGGAGTTTAGGAGTCAGGAGTTTAGGAGTCAGGAGTTTAGGAGTCAGGCGTTAGGAGTTTAGGAGTCGGGAGTTTAGGAGTCAGGAGTTTAGGAGTCAGGAGTTTAGGAGTCAGGAGTTTAGGAGTCAGGCGTTTAGGAGTTTAGGAGTTTAGGAGTCAGGAGTTTAGGAGTCAGGAGTTTAGGAGTCAGGAGTTTAGGAGTCAGGCGTTAGGAGTTTAGGAGTCAGGAGTTTAGGAGTCAGGAGTTTAGGAGTTTAGGAGTCAGGAGTTTAGGAGTCAGGAGTTTAGGAGTCAGGAGTTTAGGAGTCAGGAGTTTAGGAGTCAGGAGTTTAGGAGTCAGGAGTTTAGGAGTCGGGAGTTTAGGAGTCAGGAGTTTAGGAGTCAGGAGTTTAGGAGTCGGGAGTTTAGGAGTCAGGCGTTAGGAGTTTAGGAGTCGGGAGTTTAGGAGTCAGGCGTTAGGAGTTTAGGAGTCGGGAGTTTAGGAGTCAGGAGTTTAGGAGTCAGGAGTTTAGGAGTCAGGAGTTTAGGAGTCAGGAGTTTAGGAGTCAGGAGTTTAGGAGTCGGGAGTTTAGGAGTCAGGCGTTAGGAGTTTAGGAGTCGGGAGTTTAGGAGTCAGGCGTTAGGAGTTTAGGAGTCGGGAGTTTAGGAGTCGGGAGTTTAGGAGTCAGGCGTTAGGAGTCGGGAGTTTAGGAGTCAGGAGTTTAGGAGTCAGGAGTTTAGGAGTCAGGCGTTAGGAGTTTAGGAGTCAGGAGTTTAGGAGTCAGGAGTTTAGGAGTCAAGCGTTTAGCAGTCAGGCGTTAGGAGTTAGGAATCAGGAGTCAGGAGTTTAGGAGTCAGGAGTTTAGGAGTCAGGCGTTAGGAGTTTAGGAGTCAGGAGTTTAGGAGTCAGGAGTTTAGGAGTCAGGCGTTAGGAGTTTAGGAGTCGGGAGTTTAGGAGTCAGGCGTTAGGAGTTAGGAATCAGGAGTCAGGAGTTAGGAGTCAGGAGTTTAGGAGTCAGGAGTTTAGGAGTCAGGCGTTAGGAGTTTAGGAGTCAGGAGTTTAGGAGTCAGGAGTTTAGGAGTCAGGAGTTAGGAGTTAGGAATCAGGCGTCAGGAGTTAGGAGTCAGGAGTTTAGGAGTCAGGAGTTTAGGAGTCAGGCGTTAGGAGTTTAGGAGTCAGGAGTTTAGGAGTCAGGAGTTTAGGAGTCAGGCGTTAGGAGTTTAGGAGTCGGGAGTTTAGGAGTCAGGAGTTTAGGAGTCAGGAGTTTAGGAGTCGGGAGTTTAGGAGTCAGGCGTTAGGAGTTAAGAATCAGGAGTCAGGAGTTAGGAGTCAGGAATTTAGGAGTCAGGAGTTTAGGAGTCAGGCGTTAGGAGTTTAGGAGTCAGGAGTTTAGGAGTCAGGAGTTTAGGAGTCAGGCGTTAGGAGTTTAGGAGTCGGGAGTTTAGGAGTCAGGAGTTTAGGAGTCAGGAGTTTAGGAGTCAGGAGTTTAGGAGTCAGGCGTTTAGGAGTTTAGGAGTTTAGGAGTCAGGAGTTTAGGAGTTTAGGAGTCAGGAGTTTAGGAGTCAGGAGTTTAGGAGTCAGGCGTTAGGAGTTTAGGAGTCAGGAGTTTAGGAGTCAGGAGTTTAGGAGTTTAGGAGTCAGGAGTTTAGGAGTCAGGAGTTTAGGAGTCAGGAGTTTAGGAGTCAGGAGTTTAGGAGTCAGGAGTTTAGGAGTCGGGAGTTTAGGAGTCAGGAGTTTACGAGTCAGGAGTTTAGGAGTCAGGAGTCAGGAGTTTAGGAGTCGGGAGTTTAGAAGTTAGGGAAATAGGATTTTGAATGGGAATCAATTGTTGTCCCCAAAACCTAACATGTGTGTGTGTGTGATCGTGTACATATTCATAACTGTGCTGTACTTAATAATGTTCATTGTGTTTTAGGACACATCGCTCCTTGGAGCGGTCGATTCTATTCACTGTGGGATACAGGGTAAGTGCACTAAACAGTACACACACACACACACACACACACACACACACAGACACACACACACACACACACACACACACACACACACATACACACACACACACACACACACACACACACACACACACACATACACACACACACACACACACACACACACACCGGCCTCTGCTGTAAGAGAGAGAAGGCTGTCAGAGTGCCCAATCAGCTGTTTATTTGTCTCAGAGTTGCGTGTTCTGCTGCAGTGCAGTGTGGGTCGTGTTTGTCTACATGTGTCTAGTTTTACTCCTTGTGGATCACCTTTACCAAGGAAACACTGTGTTCCTCTTTCTGTCAATGTCCACTTCCTGTAGCAACAACCTTCCACAGGCACTTCAGATAAATCCTTTAAATCCCTCCCTTACCCCTCTCTCTCCCTCCCTCCCTCACCCCACCCCGCTCTCTTCACCCTCCCTCCCTTACCCCTCTCTCTCCCTCCCTCCCTCACCCCACCCGCTCTCTTCACCCTCCCTCCCTCACCCCACCCCGCTCTCTTCACCCTCCCTCCCTCACCCCACCCCGCTCTCTTCACCCTCCCTCCCTCACCCCACCCCGCTCTCTCTCCCTCCCTCCCTCACCCCACCCCGCTCTCTTCACCCTCCCTCCCTCACCCCACCCCGCTCTCTCTCCCTCCCTCCCTCACCCCATCCCGCTCTCTTCACCCTCCCTCCCTCACCCCACCCCGCTCTCTTCACCCTCCCTCCCTTACCCCTCTCTCTCCCTCCCTCCCTCCCTCACCCCATCCCGCTCTCTTCACCCTCCCTCCCTCCCTCCCTCACCCCAACCCCCCTCTCCCGCTCTCTTCACCCTCCCTCCCTCACCCCAACCCCCCTCTCCCTCTCTCCCTCCCTCCCTCACCCCACCCCGCTCTCTTCACCCTCCCTCCCTTACCCCTCTCTCTCCCTCCCTCCCTCACCCCAACCCCCCTCTCCCTGTCTCTCCCTCCCTCCCTCACCCCACCCCGCTCTCTTCACCCTCCCTCCCTCCCTCACCCCAACCCCCCTCTCCCTCTCTCTTCTCCCTCCCTCACCCCACCCCCTCTCTTCACCCTCCCTCCCTCACCCCAACCACCCTCTCCCTCTCTCTTCTCCCTCCCTCACCCCACCCCCTCTTTTCACCCTCCCTCCCTCACCCCACCCCCTCTCCCTCTCTTCACCCTCCCTCCCTCCCTCACCCCACCCCCTCTCTTCACCCTCCCTCCCTCACCCCACCCCCTCTCCCTCTCTTTACCCTCCCTCCCTCCCTCACCCCAACCCCCCTCTCCCTCTCTCTTCTCCCTCCCTCACCCCACCCCCTCTCTTCACCCTCCCTCCCTCACCCCAACCCCCCTCTCCTTCTCTCTTCTCCCTCCCTCACCCCACCACCTCTCCCACTCTCTTCTCCCTCCCTCAACCCCCCTCCTCTCCCTCCCTCCCTCCTCTCTCCAGGTATGCTAAGATCCACATCCCCATCATAGCGTCTGTGTCGGAGCACCAGCCCACCACATGGGTCTCGTTCTTCTTCGACCTCCACATCCTGGTCTGTACCTTTCCTGCTGGACTCTGGTTCTGCATCAAGAACATCAACGACGAGAGAGTCTTCGGTAAGACACACACACACACACACACACACACACACACACACACACACACACACACACACACACGTCTACAGTTAGATGGCATGGCAATGTGTGTGTGTATGCAGGTGTGTGTGTGTATGCAGGTGTGTGTGTGTGTGTGTGTGTGTGTGTGTGTGTGTGTGTGTGTGTGTGTGTGTGTGTGTGTGTGTGTGTGTGTGTGTGCAGATGTGTGTGTGTATGCAGGTATGTGTGTGTATGCAGGTGTATGTGTGTGTGCAGGTGTGTGTGTGTGTGTGTGTATGCAGGTGTATGTAGGTGTGTGTGTGTATGCAGGTGTGTGTGTGTATGCAGGTGTGTGTGTGTGTGTATGCAGGTGTGTGTGTGTATGTAGGTGTATGTAGGTGTGTGTGTGTATGCAGGTGTATGTAGGTGTGTGTGTGTATGCAGGTGTATGTAGGTGTGTGTGTGTATGCAGGTATGTGTGTGTATGTAGGTGTGTGTGTGTGTGTAGGTGTGTGTGTGTGTGTATGCAGGTATGTGTGTGTATGCAGGTATGTGTGTGTATGTAGGTGTGTGTGTGTGTGTAGGTGTGTGTGTGTGTGTATGTAGGTGTATGCAGGTGTGTGTATGCAGGTGTGTGTGTGTATGCAGGTGTGTGTGTGTCTGTAGGTGTGTGTGTGTGTGTATGTAGGTGTGTGTGTGTATATGTAGGTGTGTGTGTGTGTGTGTGTGTGTGTGTAGGTGTGTGTGTGTATATGTAGGTGTGTGTGTGTGTGTGTGTGTGTGTGTGTGTGTGTAGGTGTGTGTGTGTATATGTAGGTGTGTGTGTAGGTGTGTGTGTGTGTGTATGTAGGTGTATGCAGGTGTGTGTATGCAGGTGTGTGTGTGTATGCAGGTGTGCGTGTGTGTGTAGGTGTGTGTGTGTGTGTGTGTAGGTGTGTGTGTGTGTGTATGTCGGTGTGTGTGTGTATATGTAGGTGTCTGTGTGTGTGTGTGTGTGTGTGTCTGTGTGTCTGTGTGTGTGTGTCTGTGTGTCTGTGTGTGTGTGTCTGTGTGTCTGTGTGTGTGTGTGTGTGTCTGTGTGTGTGTGTCTGTGTGTCTGTGTGTCTGTGTCTGTGTGTCTGTGTGTCTGTGTGTCTGTGTGTCTGTGTGTGTGTGTCTGTGTGTCTGTGTGTGTGTGTGTGTGTGTGTGTCTGTGTGTGTGTGTGTCTGTGTGGCTGTGTGGCTGTGTGTGTGTCTGTGTGTGTCTGTGTGTGTGTGTGTGTGTGTGTGTCTGTGTGTGTGTGTGTGTGTCTGTGTTTCTGTGTGTCTGTCTGTCTGTGTGTGTGTGTGTGTGTGTGTGTGTCTGTGTGTGTGTGTGTGTGTGTCTGTGTGTGTGTGTGTGTGTGTGTGTCTGTGTGTGTGTGTGTGTGTGTGTCTGTGTGTCTGTGTGTGACCATAGAAATATAATGACTACAGCAATCATTACCATTCAAGTCAACAAACACACACACACACACACACACACACAGACACACAGACACACACACACACACACACACAGACACACAGACACACACACACACACACACAGACACACACACACACACACACACACAGACACACACACACACACACACACACACACACACAGACACAGACACACAGACACACATATACACACACAGACACACATATACACACCCTGCTGTTGCTAGTGGTTCTTTAATAGGATCTCTGTGTTCAACCCTGCTGTTCCTAGTGGTTCTGGATGCTATTAGTGCTGTCTACTTCTCAGAGAGAGTAGTGTGTTAAACTCTAACCCTGCTCTCTGTCTCCCCCTAGTGGCCCTGTATGTCATCAGTATATTAAACTCTAACCCAGTATATTAAACTCTAACCCAGTGTGTTAAACCCTAACCCAGTATATTAAACCCTAACCCAGTATATTAAACCCTAACCCAGTATATTAAACCCTAACCCAGTATATTAAACCCTAACCCTGCTCTCTGTCTCCCCCTAGTGGCCCTGTATGCCATCAGTATATTAAACCCTAACCCAGTATATTAAACCCTAACCCAGTATATTAAACCCTAACCCAGTATATTAAACCCTAACCCAGTATATTAAACTCTAACCCTGCTCCCTGTCTCCCCCTAGTGGCCCTGTATGCCATCAGTATATTAAACCCTAACCCAGTATATTAAACCCTAACCCAGTATATTAAACCCTAACCCTGCTCTCTGTCTCCCCCTAGTGGCCCTGTATGCCATCAGTATATTAAACCCTAACCCAGTATATTAAACTCTAACCCAGTATATTAAACCCTAACCCAGTATATTAAACCCTAACCCAGTATATTAAACCCTAACCCAGTATATTAAACCCTAACCCTGCTCTCTGTCTCCCCCTAGTGGCCCTGTATGCCATCAGTATATTAAACCCTAACCCAGTGTATTAAACTCTAACCCAGTATATTAAACCCTAACCCAGTATAATAAACCCTAACCCAGTATATTAAACTCTAACCATGCTCTCTCTCTCCCCCTAGTGGCCCTGTATGCCATCAGTATATTAAACTCTAACCCAGTATATTAAACTCTAACCCAGTGTGTTAAACCCTAACCCAGTATATTAAACCCTAACCCAGTATATTAAACCCTAACCCAGTATATTAAACCCTAACCCTGCTCTCTGTCTCCCCCTAGTGGCCCTGTACGCCATCAGTATATTAAACCCTAACCCAGTATATTAAACTCTAACCCAGTATATTAAACTCTAACCCAGTATATTAAACCCTAACCCAGTATATTAAACCCTAACCCAGTATATTAAACCCTAACCCAGTATATTAAACCCTAACCCTGCTCTCTGTCTCCCCCTAGTGGCCATGTATGCCATCAGTATATTAAACCCTAACCCAGTACATTAAACTCTAACCCAGTATATTAAACCCTAACCCAGTATATTAAACCCTAACCCAGTATATTAAACTCTAACCATGCTCTCTCTCTCCCCCTAGTGGCCCTGTATGCCATCAGTGTATTAAACTCTAACCCAGTGTATTAAACCCTAACCCAGTATATTAAACCCTAACCCAGTATATTAAACCCTAACCCAGTATATTAAACCCTAACCCAGTATATTAAACTCTAACCCAGTATATTAAACCCTAACCTAGTATATTAAACCCTAACCCAGTGTGTTAAACCCTAACCCAGTATATTAAACCCTAACCCAGTATATTAAACCCTAACCCAGTATATTAAACCCTAACCCAGTGTGTTAAACCCTAACCCAGTATATTAAACCCTAACCCAGTATATTAAACCCTAACCCAGTATATTAAACCCTAACCCTGCTCTCTGTCTCCCCCTAGTGGCCCTGTATGCCATCAGTATATTAAACCCTAACCCAGTATATTAAACTCTAACCCAGTGTATTAAACCCTAACCCAGTATATTAAACCCTAACCCAGTATATTAAACCCTAACCCAGTATATTAAACCCTAACCCAGTATATTAAACTCTAACCCAGTATATTAAACCCTAACCCAGTATATTAAACCCTAACCCAGTGTGTTAAACCCTAACCCAGTATATTAAACCCTAACCCAGTGTGTTAAACCCTAACCCAGTATATTAAACCCTAACCCAGTATATTAAACCCTAACCCAGTATATTAAACTCTAACCCTGCTCTCTGTCTCCCCCTAGTGGCCCTGTATGCCATCAGTATATTAAACCCTAACCCAGTATATTAAACTCTAACCCAGTATATTAAACTCTAACCCAGTATATTAAACCCTAACCCAGTATATTAAACCCTAACCCAGTATATTAAACCCTAAACCAGTATATTAAACTCTAACCCTGCTCTCTGTCTCCCCCTAGTGGCCCTGTATGCCATCAGTATATTAAACCCTAACCCAGTATATTAAACTCTAACCCAGTATATTAAACTCTAACCCAGTATATTAAACCCTAACCCAGTATATTAAACCCTAACCCAGTATATTCAACTCTAACCCTGCTCTCTGTCTCCCCCTAGTGGCCCTGTATGCCATCAGTATATTAAACCCTAACCCAGTGTGTTAAACCCTAACCCAGTATATTAAACTCTAACCCAGTATATTAAACTCTAACCCAGTATATTAAACCCTAACCCAGTATATTAAACCCTAACCCAGTATATTCAACTCTAACCCTGCTCTCTGTCTCCCCCTAGTGGCCCTGTATGCCATCAGTATATTAAACCCTAACCCAGTATATTAAACTCTAACCCAGTATATTAAACTCTAACCCTGCTCTCTCTCCCCCCTAGTGGCGCTGTATGCCATCAGTGCTGTCTACTTTGCTGGAGTGATGGTCCGTCTGATGCTGACCCTGACCCCTGTAGTGTGTATGCTGTCAGCTATAGCCTTCTCCAGCGTGTTTGAACACTACTTAGGGGACGACATGAAGAGGGAGAGCCCTCCCATAGAGGACAGTAGTGATGAGGACGACAAGAGGAACTCTGGAAACCTCTATGATAAGGTATGACTAGAGGCTCTCTGGAAACCTCTATGATAAGATTTGAGGATGACTAGAGGCCCTCTGGAAACCTCTATGATAAGGTTTGAGGATGACTAGAGGCCCTCTGGAAACCTATATGATAAGGTATGACTAGAGGCTCTCTGGAAACCTCTATGATAAGGTTTGAGGATGACTAGAGGCCCTCTGGAAACCTCTATGATAAGATTTGAGGATGACTAGAGGCTCTCTGGAAACCTCTATGATAAGGTATGAGGATGACTAGAGGCTCTCTGGAAACCTCTATGATAAGGTATGAGGATGACTAGAGGCCCTCTGGAAACCTCTATGATAAGGTATGAGGATGACTAGAGGCTCTCTGGAAACCTCGATGATAAGGTATGACTAGATGACTAGAGGCTCTCTGGAAACCTCTATGATAAGGTATGAGGATGACTAGAGGCTCTCTGGAAACCTCTATGATAAGGTATGAGGATGACTAGAGGCCCTCTGGAAACCTCTATGATAAGGTATGAGGATGACTAGAGGCTCTCTGGAAACCTCGATGATAAGGTATGACTAGAGGCTCTCTGGAAACCTCTATGATAAGGTATGAGGATGACTAGAGGCTCTCTGGAAACCTCTATGATAAGGTATGACTAGAGGCTCTCTGGAAACCTCTATGATAAGGTATGACTAGAGGCTCTCTGGAAACCTCTATGATAAGGTATGACTAGAGGCTCTCTGGAAACCTCTATGATAAGGTATGACTAGAGGCTCTCTGGAAACCTCTATGATAAGGTATGAGGATGACTAGAGGCTCTCTGGAAACCTCTATGATAAGGTATGACTAGAGGCTCTCTGGAAACCTCTATGATAAGGTATGACTAGAGGCTCTCTGGAAACCTCTATGATAAGGTATGACTAGAGGCTCTCTGGAAACCTCTATGATAAGGTATGAGGATGACTAGAGGCTCTCTGGAAACCTCTATGATAAGGTATGACTAGAGGCTCTCTGTGACCAATAACATCTGTTATATATGGACCAATAACATCTGTTAAATATGGACCAATAACATCTGTTAAATATGGACCAATAACACCTGTTAAATATGGACCAATAACATCTGTTAAATATGGACCAATAACATCTGTTATATATGGACCAATAACATCTGTTAAATATGGACCAATAACATCTGTTAAATATGGACCAATAACATCTGTTAAATATGGACCAATAACATCTGTTAAATATGGACCAATAACATCTGTTAAATATGGAACAATAACATCTGTTAAATATGGACCAATAACATCTGTTAAATATGGACCAATAACATCTGTTAAATATGGACCAATAACATCTGTTATATATGGACCAATAACATCTGTTAAATATGGACCAATAACATCTGTTAAATATGGACCAATAACATCTGTTAAATATGGACCAATAACATCTGTTAAATATGGACCAATAACATCTGTTAAATATGGACCAATAACATCTGTTAAATATGGACCAATAACATCTGTTAAATATGGACCAATAACATCTGTTAAATATGGACCAATAACATCCGTTAAATATGGACCAATAACATCTGTTAAATATGGACCAATAACATCTGTTAAATATGGACCAATAACATCTGTTAAATATGGACCAATAACATCTGTTAAATATGGACCAATAACATCTGTTAAATATGTGACCAATAACATCTGTTAAATATGTGACCAATAACATCTGTTAAATATGTGACCAATAACATCTGTTAAATATGGACCAATAACATCTGTTAAATATGGACCAATAACATCTGTTAAATATGGACCAATAACATCTGTTAAATATGGACCAATAACATCTGTTAAATATGGACCAATAACATCTGCTAAATATGGACCAATAACATCTGTTAAATATGGACCAATAACATCTGTTAAATATGTGACCAATAACATCTGTTAAATATGTGACCAATAACATCTGTTAAATATGGACCAATAACATCTGTTAAATATGGACCAATAACATCTGTTAAATATGGACCAATAACATCTGTTAAATATGGATCAATAACATCTGTTAAATATGGACCAATAACATCTGTTAAATATGTGACCAATAACATCTGTTAAATATGTGTCTGGACCAATAACATCTGTTAAATATGGACCAATAACATCTGTTAAATATGGACCAATAAAATCTGTTAAATATGGACCAATAACATCTGTTAAATATGGACCAATAACATCTGTTAAATATGGACCAATAACATCTGTTAAATATGGACCAATAACATCTGTTAAATATGGACCAATAACATCTGTTAAATATGTGACCAATAACATCTGTTAAATATGGACCAATAACATCTGTTAAATATGGACCAATAACATCTGTTAAATATGGACCAATAACATCTGTTAAATATGGACCAATAACATCTGTTAAATATGTGACCAATAACATCTGTTAAATATGGACCAATAACATCTGTTAAATATGTGTCTGGACCAATAACATCTGTTAAATATGGACCAATAACATCTGTTAAATATGGACCAATAACATCTGTTAAATATGGACCAATAACATCTGTTAAATATGGACCAATAACATCTGTTAAATATGGACCAATAAAATCTGTTAAATATGGACCAATAACATATGTTAAATATGGACCAATAACATCTGTTAAATATGTGACCAATAACATCTGTTAAATATGGACCAATAACATCTGTTAAATATGGACCAATAACATCTGTTAAATATGTGACCAATAACATCTGTTAAATATGGACCAATAACATCTGTTAAATATGTGACCAATAACATCTGTTAAGTATGTGTATGGACCAATAACATCTGTTAAATATGGACCAATAACATCTGTTAAATATGGACCAATAACATCTGTTAAATATGTGACCAATAACATCTGTTAAATATGGACCAATAACATCTGTTAAATATGGACCAATAACATCTGTTAAATATAGACCAATAACATCTGTTAAATATGGACCAATAACATCTGTTAAATATGGACCAATAACATCTGTTAAATATGGACCAATAACATCTGTTAAATATGGACCAATAACATCTGTTAAATATGGACCAATAACATCTGTTAAATATGGACCAATAACATCTGTTAAATATGTGACCAATAACATCTGTTAAATATGGACCAATAACATCTGTTAAATATGTGACCAATAACATCTGTTAAATATGTGACCAATAACATCTGTTAAATATGTGACCAATAACATCTGTTAAATATGTGTCTGGACCAATAACATCTGTTAAATATGGACCAATAACATCTGTTAAATATGGACCAATAACATCTGTTAAATATGGACCAATAACATCTGTTAAATATGGACCAATAACATCTGTTAAATATGGACCAATAACATCTGTTAAATATGGACCAATAACATCTGTTAAATATGGACCAATAACATCTGTTAAATATGTGACCAATAACATCTGTTAAATATGGACCAATAACATCTGTTAAATATGGACCAATAACATCTGTTAAATATGGACCAATAACATCTGTTAAATATGGACCAATAACATCTGTTAAATATGGACCAATAACATCTGTTAAATATGGACCAATAACATCTGTTAAATATGTGACCAATAACATATGTTAAATATGGACCAATAACATCTGTTAAATATGTGTCTGGACCAATAACATCTGTTAAATATGGACCAATAACATCTGTTAAATATGGACCAATAACATCTGTTAAATATGGACCAATAACATCTGTTAAATATGGACCAATAACATCTGTTAAATATGGACCAATAAAATCTGTTAAATATGGACCAATAACATATGTTAAATATGGACCAATAACATCTGTTAAATATGTGACCAATAACATCTGTTAAATATGGACCAATAACATCTGTTAAATATGGACCAATAACATCTGTTAAATATGTGACCAATAACATCTGTTAAATATGGACCAATAACATCTGTTAAATATGTGACCAATAACATCTGTTAAGTATGTGTATGGACCAATAACATCTGTTAAATATGGACCAATAACATCTGTTAAATATGGACCAATAACATCTGTTAAATATGTGACCAATAACATCTGTTAAATATGGACCAATAACATCTGTTAAATATGGACCAATAACATCTGTTAAATATAGACCAATAACATCTGTTAAATATGGACCAATAACATCTGTTAAATATGGACCAATAACATCTGTTAAATATGGACCAATAACATCTGTTAAATATGGACCAATAACATCTGTTAAATATGGACCAATAACATCTGTTAAATATGGACCAATAACATCTGTTAAATATGGACCAATAACATCTGTTAAATATGGACCAATAACATCTGTTATATATGGACCAATAACATCTGTTAAATATGGACCAATAACATCTGTTAAATATGGACCAATAACATCTGTTAAATATGGACCAATAACATCTGTTAAATATGGACCAATAACATCTGTTAAATATGTGTATGGACCAATAACATCTGTTAAATATGTGTCTGGACCAATAACATCTGTTAAATATGGACCAATAACATCTGTTAAATATGGACCAATAACATCTGTTAAATATGTGACCAATAACATCTGTTAAATATGTGACCAATAACATCTGTTAAATATGTGACCAATAACATCTGTTAAATATGGACCAATAACATCTGTTAAATATGGACCAATAACATCTGTTAAATATGGACCAATAACATCTGTTAAATATGGACCAATAACATCTGTTAAATATGGACCAATAACATCTGTTAAATATGGACCAATAACATCTGTTAAATATGGACCAATAACATCTGTTAAATATGTGACCAATAACATCTGTTAAATATGGACCAATAACATCTGTTAAATATGGACCAATAACATCTGTTAAATATGGACCAATAACATCTGTTAAATATGGACCAATAACATCTGTTAAATATGGACCAATAACATCTGTTAAATATGGACCAATAACATCTGTTAAATATGTGACCAATAACATATGTTAAATATGGACCAATAACATCTGTTAAATATGTGTCTGGACCAATAACATCTGTTAAATATGGACCAATAACATCTGTTAAATATGGACCAATAACATCTGTTAAATATGGACCAATAACATCTGTTAAATATGGACCAATAACATCTGTTAAATATGGACCAATAAAATCTGTTAAATATGGACCAATAACATATGTTAAATATGGACCAATAACATCTGTTAAATATGTGACCAATAACATCTGTTAAATATGGACCAATAACATCTGTTAAATATGGACCAATAACATCTGTTAAATATGTGACCAATAACATCTGTTAAATATGGACCAATAACATCTGTTAAATATGTGACCAATAACATCTGTTAAGTATGTGTATGGACCAATAACATCTGTTAAATATGGACCAATAACATCTGTTAAATATGGACCAATAACATCTGTTAAATATGTGACCAATAACATCTGTTAAATATGGACCAATAACATCTGTTAAATATGGACCAATAACATCTGTTAAATATAGACCAATAACATCTGTTAAATATGGACCAATAACATCTGTTAAATATGGACCAATAACATCTGTTAAATATGGACCAATAACATCTGTTAAATATGGACCAATAACATCTGTTAAATATGGACCAATAACATCTGTTAAATATGGACCAATAACATCTGTTAAATATGGACCAATAACATCTGTTAAATATGGACCAATAACATCTGTTATATATGGACCAATAACATCTGTTAAATATGGACCAATAACATCTGTTAAATATGGACCAATAACATCTGTTAAATATGGACCAATAACATCTGTTAAATATGGACCAATAACATCTGTTAAATATGTGTATGGACCAATAACATCTGTTAAATATGTGTCTGGACCAATAACATCTGTTAAATATGGACCAATAACATCTGTTAAATATGGACCAATAACATCTGTTAAATATGTGACCAATAACATCTGTTAAATATGTGACCAATAACATCTGTTAAATATGTGACCAATAACATCTGTTAAATATGGACCAATAACATCTGTTAAATATGGACCAATAACATCTGTTAAATATGGACCAATAACATCTGTTAAATATGGACCAATAACATCTGTTAAATATGGACCAATAACATCTGCTAAATATGGACCAATAACATCTGTTAAATATGGACCAATAACATCTGTTAAATATGTGACCAATAACATCTGTTAAATATGTGACCAATAACATCTGTTAAATATGGACCAATAACATCTGTTAAATATGGACCAATAACATCTGTTAAATATGGACCAATAACATCTGTTAAATATGGACCAATAACATCTGTTAAATATGGACCAATAACATCTGTTAAATATGTGACCAATAACATCTGTTAAATATGTGTCTGGACCAATAACATCTGTTAAATATGGACCAATAACATCTGTTAAATATGGACCAATAAAATCTGTTAAATATGTGACCAATAACATCTGTTAAATATGGACCAATAACATCTGTTAAATATGGACCAATAACATCTGTTAAATATAGACCAATAACATCTGTTAAATATGGACCAATAACATCTGTTAAATATGGACCAATAACATCTGTTAAATATGTGACCAATAACATCTGTTAAATATGGACCAATAACATCTGTTAAATATGGACCAATAACATCTGTTAAATATGGACCAATAACATCTGTTAAATATGGACCAATAACATCTGTTAAATATGTGACCAATAACATCTGTTAAATATGGACCAATAACATCTGTTAAATATGTGTCTGGACCAATAACATCTGTTAAATATGGACCAATAACATCTGTTAAATATGGACCAATAACATCTGTTAAATATGTGACCAATAACATCTGTTAAATATGGACCAATAACATCTGTTAAATATGGACCAATAACATCTGTTAAATATGTGACCAATAACATCTGTTAAATATGGACCAATAACATCTGTTAAATATGGACCAATAACATCTGTTAAATATGGACCAATAACATCTGTTAAATATGGACCAATAACATCTGTTAAATATGGACCAATAACATCTGTTAAATATGTGACCAATAACATCTGTTAAATATGTGACCAATAACATCTGTTAAATATGTGACCAATAACATCTGTTAAATATGTGTCTGGACCAATAACATCTGTTAAATATGGACCAATAACATCTGTTAAATATGGACCAATAAAATCTGTTAAATATGGACCAATAACATCTGTTAAATATGGACCAATAACATCTGTTAAATATGGACCAATAACATCTGTTAAATATGGACCAATAACATCTGTTAAATATGGACCAATAACATCTGTTAAATATGGACCAATAACATCTGTTAAATATGTGACCAATAACATCTGTTAAATATGGACCAATAACATCTGTTAAATATGGACCAATAACATCTGTTAAATATGGACCAATAACATCTGTTAAATATGGACCAATAACATTTGTTCAATATGTGTATGGACCAATAACATCTGTTAAATATGGACCAATAACATCTGTTAAATATGTGACCAATAACATCTGTTAAATATGTGACCAATAACATCTGTTAAATATGGACCAATAACATCTGTTAAATATGGACCAATAAAATCTGTTAAATATGGACCAATAACATCTGTTAAATATGGACCAATAACATCTGTTAAATATGGACCAATAACATCTGTTAAATATGGACCAATAACATCTGTTAAATATGGACCAATAACATCTGTTAAATATGGACCAATAACATCTGTTAAATATGTGACCAATAACATCTGTTAAATATGGACCAATAACATCTGTTAAATATGGACCAATAACATCTGTTAAATATGTGTATGGACCAATAACATCTGTTAAATATGGACCAATAACATCTGTTAAATATGGACCAATAAAATCTGTTAAATATGGACCAATAACATCTGTTAAATATGGACCAATAACATCTGTTAAATATGGACCAATAACATCTGTTAAATATGGACCAATAACATCTGTTAAATATGGACCAATAACATCTGTTAAATATGTGACCAATAACATCTGTTAAATATGGACCAATAACATCTGTTAAATATGGACCAATAACATCTGTTAAATATGTGACCAATAACATCTGTTAAATATGGACCAATAACATCTGTTAAATATGGACCAATAACATCTGTTAAATATGGACCAATAACATCTGTTAAATATGGACCAATAACATCTGTTAAATATGGACCAATAACATCTGTTAAATATGTGACCAATAACATCTGTTAAATATGTGACCAATAACATCTGTTAAATATGTGACCAATAACATCTGTTAAATATGTGTCTGGACCAATAACATCTGTTAAATATGGACCAATAACATCTGTTAAATATGGACCAATAAAATCTGTTAAATATGGACCAATAACATCTGTTAAATATGGACCAATAACATCTGTTAAATATGGACCAATAACATCTGTTAAATATGGACCAATAACATCTGTTAAATATGGACCAATAACATCTGTTAAATATGGACCAATAACATCTGTTAAATATGTGACCAATAACATCTGTTAAATATGGACCAATAACATCTGTTAAATATGGACCAATAACATCTGTTAAATATGGACCAATAACATCTGTTAAATATGGACCAATAACATCTGTTAAATATGTGTATGGACCAATAACATCTGTTAAATATGGACCAATAACATCTGTTAAATATGTGACCAATAACATCTGTTAAATATGTGACCAATAACATCTGTTAAATATGGACCAATAACATCTGTTAAATATGGACCAATAACATCTGTTAAATATGGACCAATAACATCTGTTAAATATGGACCAATAAAATCTGTTAAATATGGACCAATAACATATGTTAAATATGGACCAATAACATCTGTTAAATATGTGACCAATAACATCTGTTAAATATGGACCAATAACATCTGTTAAATATGGACCAATAACATCTGTTAAATATGTGACCAATAACATCTGTTAAATATGGACCAATAACATCTGTTAAATATGTGACCAATAACATCTGTTAAGTATGTGTATGGACCAATAACATCTGTTAAATATGGACCAATAACATCTGTTAAATATGGACCAATAACATCTGTTAAATATGTGACCAATAACATCTGTTAAATATGGACCAATAACATCTGTTAAATATGGACCAATAACATCTGTTAAATATAGACCAATAACATCTGTTAAATATGGACCAATAACATCTGTTAAATATGGACCAATAACATCTGTTAAATATGGACCAATAACATCTGTTAAATATGGACCAATAACATCTGTTAAATATGGACCAATAACATCTGTTAAATATGGACCAATAACATCTGTTAAATATGGACCAATAACATCTGTTAAATATGGACCAATAACATCTGTTATATATGGACCAATAACATCTGTTAAATATGGACCAATAACATCTGTTAAATATGGACCAATAACATCTGTTAAATATGGACCAATAACATCTGTTAAATATGGACCAATAACATCTGTTAAATATGTGTATGGACCAATAACATCTGTTAAATATGTGTCTGGACCAATAACATCTGTTAAATATGGACCAATAACATCTGTTAAATATGTGTATGGACCAATAACATCTGTTAAATATGGACCAATAACATCTGTTAAATATGGACCAATAACATCTGTTAAATATGGACCAATAACATCTGTTAAATATGGACCAATAACATCTGTTAAATATGGACCAATAACATCTGTTAAATATGGACCAATAACATCTGTTAAATATGGACCAATAACATCTGCTAAATATGGACCAATAACATCTGTTAAATATGGACCAATAACATCTGTTAAATATGGACCAATAACATCTGTTAAATATGGACCAATAACATCTGTTAAATATGGACCAATAACATCTGTTAAATATGGACCAATAACATCTGCTAAATATGGACCAATAACATCTGTTAAATATGGACCAATAACATCTGCTAAATATGGACCAATAACATCTGTTAAATATGGACCAATAACATCTGTTAAATATGGACCAATAACATCTGTTAAATATGGACCAATAACATCTGTTAAATATGGACCAATAACATCTGTTAAATATGTGACCAATAACATCTGTTAAATATGGACCAATAACATCTGTTAAATATGTGTCTGGACCAATAACATCTGTTAAATATGGACCAATAACATCTGTTAAATATGGACCAATAACATCTGTTAAATATGGACCAATAACATCTGTTAAATATGGACCAATAACATCTGTTAAATATGGACCAATAACATCTGTTAAATATGGACCAATAACATCTGTTAAATATGGACCAATAACATCTGTTAAATATGGACCAATAACATCTGTTAAATATGGACCAATAACATCTGTTAAATATGTGACCAATAACATCTGTTAAATATGGACCAATAACATCTGTTAAATATGGACCAATAACATCTGTTAAATATGTGACCAATAACATCTGTTAAATATGGACCAATAACATCTGTTAAATATGGACCAATAACATCTGTTAAATATGGACCAATAACATCTGTTAAATATGGACCAATAACATCTGTTAAATATGGACCAATAACATCTGTTAAATATGTGACCAATAACATCTGTTAAATATGTGACCAATAACATCTGTTAAATATGTGACCAATAACATCTGTTAAATATGTGTCTGGACCAATAACATCTGTTAAATATGGACCAATAACATCTGTTAAATATGGACCAATAAAATCTGTTAAATATGGACCAATAACATCTGTTAAATATGGACCAATAACATCTGTTAAATATGGACCAATAACATCTGTTAAATATGGACCAATAACATCTGTTAAATATGGACCAATAACATCTGTTAAATATGGACCAATAACATCTGTTAAATATGTGACCAATAACATCTGTTAAATATGGACCAATAACATCTGTTAAATATGGACCAATAACATCTGTTAAATATGGACCAATAACATCTGTTAAATATGGACCAATAACATCTGTTAAATATGTGTATGGACCAATAACATCTGTTAAATATGGACCAATAACATCTGTTAAATATGTGACCAATAACATCTGTTAAATATGTGACCAATAACATCTGTTAAATATGGACCAATAACATCTGTTAAATATGGACCAATAACATCTGTTAAATATGGACCAATAACATCTGTTAAATATGGACCAATAAAATCTGTTAAATATGGACCAATAACATATGTTAAATATGGACCAATAACATCTGTTAAATATGTGACCAATAACATCTGTTAAATATGGACCAATAACATCTGTTAAATATGGACCAATAACATCTGTTAAATATGTGACCAATAACATCTGTTAAATATGGACCAATAACATCTGTTAAATATGTGACCAATAACATCTGTTAAGTATGTGTATGGACCAATAACATCTGTTAAATATGGACCAATAACATCTGTTAAATATGGACCAATAACATCTGTTAAATATAGACCAATAACATCTGTTAAATATGGACCAATAACATCTGTTAAATATGGACCAATAACATCTGTTAAATATGGACCAATAACATCTGTTAAATATGGACCAATAACATCTGTTAAATATGGACCAATAACATCTGTTAAATATGGACCAATAACATCTGTTAAATATGGACCAATAACATCTGTTAAATATGGACCAATAACATCTGTTATATATGGACCAATAACATCTGTTAAATATGGACCAATAACATCTGTTAAATATGGACCAATAACATCTGTTAAATATGGACCAATAACATCTGTTAAATATGGACCAATAACATCTGTTAAATATGTGTATGGACCAATAACATCTGTTAAATATGTGTCTGGACCAATAACATCTGTTAAATATGGACCAATAACATCTGTTAAATATGTGTATGGACCAATAACATCTGTTAAATATGGACCAATAACATCTGTTAAATATGGACCAATAACATCTGTTAAATATGGACCAATAACATCTGTTAAATATGGACCAATAACATCTGTTAAATATGTGACCAATAACATCTGTTAAATATGTGACCAATAACATCTGTTAAATATGTGACCAATAACATCTGTTAAATATGTGTCTGGACCAATAACATCTGTTAAATATGGACCAATAACATCTGTTAAATATGGACCAATAAAATCTGTTAAATATGGACCAATAACATCTGTTAAATATGGACCAATAACATCTGTTAAATATGGACCAATAACATCTGTTAAATATGGACCAATAACATCTGTTAAATATGGACCAATAACATCTGTTAAATATGGACCAATAACATCTGTTAAATATGTGACCAATAACATCTGTTAAATATGGACCAATAACATCTGTTAAATATGGACCAATAACATCTGTTAAATATGGACCAATAACATCTGTTAAATATGGACCAATAACATCTGTTAAATATGTGTATGGACCAATAACATCTGTTAAATATGGACCAATAACATCTGTTAAATATGTGACCAATAACATCTGTTAAATATGTGACCAATAACATCTGTTAAATATGGACCAATAACATCTGTTAAATATGGACCAATAACATCTGTTAAATATGGACCAATAACATCTGTTAAATATGGACCAATAAAATCTGTTAAATATGGACCAATAACATATGTTAAATATGGACCAATAACATCTGTTAAATATGTGACCAATAACATCTGTTAAATATGGACCAATAACATCTGTTAAATATGGACCAATAACATCTGTTAAATATGTGACCAATAACATCTGTTAAATATGGACCAATAACATCTGTTAAATATGTGACCAATAACATCTGTTAAGTATGTGTATGGACCAATAACATCTGTTAAATATGGACCAATAACATCTGTTAAATATGGACCAATAACATCTGTTAAATATGTGACCAATAACATCTGTTAAATATGGACCAATAACATCTGTTAAATATGGACCAATAACATCTGTTAAATATAGACCAATAACATCTGTTAAATATGGACCAATAACATCTGTTAAATATGGACCAATAACATCTGTTAAATATGGACCAATAACATCTGTTAAATATGGACCAATAACATCTGTTAAATATGGACCAATAACATCTGTTAAATATGGACCAATAACATCTGTTAAATATGGACCAATAACATCTGTTAAATATGGACCAATAACATCTGTTATATATGGACCAATAACATCTGTTAAATATGGACCAATAACATCTGTTAAATATGGACCAATAACATCTGTTAAATATGGACCAATAACATCTGTTAAATATGGACCAATAACATCTGTTAAATATGTGTATGGACCAATAACATCTGTTAAATATGTGTCTGGACCAATAACATCTGTTAAATATGGACCAATAACATCTGTTAAATATGTGTATGGACCAATAACATCTGTTAAATATGGACCAATAACATCTGTTAAATATGGACCAATAACATCTGTTAAATATGGACCAATAACATCTGTTAAATATGGACCAATAACATCTGTTAAATATGGACCAATAACATCTGTTAAATATGGACCAATAACATCTGCTAAATATGGACCAATAACATCTGTTAAATATGGACCAATAACATCTGTTAAATATGGACCAATAACATCTGTTAAATATGGACCAATAACATCTGTTAAATATGGACCAATAACATCTGTTAAATATGGACCAATAACATCTGCTAAATATGGACCAATAACATCTGTTAAATATGGACCAATAACATCTGCTAAATATGGACCAATAACATCTGTTAAATATGGACCAATAACATCTGTTATATATGGACCAATAACATCTGTTAAATATGGACCAATAACATCTGTTAAATATGGACCAATAACATCTGTTAAATATGGACCAATAACATCTGTTAAATATGGACCAATAACATCTGTTAAATATGTGTATGGACCAATAACATCTGTTAAATATGTGTCTGGACCAATAACATCTGTTAAATATGGACCAATAACATCTGTTAAATATGTGTATGGACCAATAACATCTGTTAAATATGGACCAATAACATCTGTTAAATATGGACCAATAACATCTGTTAAATATGGACCAATAACATCTGTTAAATATGGACCAATAACATCTGTTAAATATGGACCAATAACATCTGTTAAATATGGACCAATAACATCTGCTAAATATGGACCAATAACATCTGTTAAATATGGACCAATAACATCTGTTAAATATGGACCAATAACATCTGTTAAATATGGACCAATAACATCTGTTAAATATGGACCAATAACATCTGTTAAATATGGACCAATAACATCTGCTAAATATGGACCAATAACATCTGTTAAATATGGACCAATAACATCTGCTAAATATGGACCAATAACATCTGTTAAATATGGACCAATAACATCTGTTAAATATGGACCAATAACATCTGTTAAATATGGACCAATAACATCTGTTAAATATGGACCAATAACATCTGTTAAATATGTGACCAATAACATCTGTTAAATATGGACCAATAACATCTGTTAAATATGTGTCTGGACCAATAACATCTGTTAAATATGGACCAATAACATCTGTTAAATATGGACCAATAACATCTGTTAAATATGGACCAATAACATCTGTTAAATATGGACCAATAACATCTGTTAAATATGGACCAATAACATCTGTTAAATATGGACCAATAACATCTGTTAAATATGGACCAATAACATCTGTTAAATATGTGACCAATAACATCTGTTAAATATGGACCAATAACATCTGTTAAATATGGACCAATAACATCTGTTAAATATGGACCAATAACATCTGTTATATATGGACCAATAACATCTGTTAAATATGGACCAATAACATCTGTTAAATATGGACCAATAACATCTGTTATATATGGACCAATAACATCTGTTAAATATGGACCAATAACATCTGTTAAATATGGACCAATAACATCTGTTAAATATGTGACCAATAACATCTGTTAAATATGGACCAATAACATCTGTTAAATATGTGACCAATAACATCTGTTAAATATGTGACCAATAACATCTGTTAAATATGGACCAATAACATCTGTTAAATATGGACCAATAACATCTGTTAAATATGTGACCAATAACATCTGTTAAATATGGACCAATAACATCTGTTAAATATGGACCAATAACATCTGTTAAATATGTGACCAATAACATCTGTTAAATATGGACCAATAACATCTGTTAAATATGTGACCAATAACATCTGTTAAATATGGACCAATAACATCTGTTAAATATGTGACCAATAACATCTGTTAAATATGGACCAATAACATCTGTTAAATATGGACCAATAACATCTGTTAAATATGGACCAATAACATCTGTTATATATGGACCAATAACATCTGTTAAATATGGACCAATAACATCTGTTAAATATGGACCAATAACATCTGTTAAATATGGACCAATAACATCTGTTATATATGGACCAATAACATCTGTTAAATATGGACCAATAACATCTGTTAAATATGGACCAATAACATCTGTTATATATGGACCAATAACATCTGTTAAATATGGACCAATAACATCTGTTAAATATGGACCAATAACATCTGTTAAATATGGACCAATAACATCTGTTAAATATGGACCAATAACATCTGTTATATATGGACCAATAACATCTGTTAAATATGGACCAATAACATCTGTTAAATATGGACCAATAACATCTGTTATATATGGACCAATAACATCTGTTAAATATGGACCAATAACATCTGTTAAATATGGACCAATAACATCTGTTAAATATGTGACCAATAACATCTGTTAAATATGGACCAATAACATCTGTTAAATATATGACCAATAACATCTGTTAAATATGGACCAATAACATCTGTTAAATATGGACCAATAACATCTGTTAAATATGTGTATGGACCAATAACATCTGTTAAATATGTGTCTGGACCAATAACATCTGTTAAATATGGACCAATAACATCTGTTAAATATGTGTATGGACCAATAACATCTGTTAAATATGGACCAATAACATCTGTTAAATATGGACCAATAACATCTGTTAAATATGGACCAATAACATCTGTTAAATATGGACCAATAACATCTGTTAAATATGGACCAATAACATCTGTTAAATATGGACCAATAACATCTGTTAAATATGGACCAATAACATCTGCTAAATATGGACCAATAACATCTGTTAAATATGGACCAATAACATCTGTTAAATATGGACCAATAACATCTGTTAAATATGGACCAATAACATCTGTTAAATATGGACCAATAACATCTGTTAAATATGGACCAATAACATCTGCTAAATATGGACCAATAACATCTGTTAAATATGGACCAATAACATCTGCTAAATATGGACCAATAACATCTGTTAAATATGGACCAATAACATCTGTTAAATATGGACCAATAACATCTGTTAAATATGGACCAATAACATCTGTTAAATATGGACCAATAACATCTGTTAAATATGTGACCAATAACATCTGTTAAATATGGACCAATAACATCTGTTAAATATGTGTCTGGACCAATAACATCTGTTAAATATGGACCAATAACATCTGTTAAATATGGACCAATAACATCTGTTAAATATGGACCAATAACATCTGTTAAATATGGACCAATAACATCTGTTAAATATGGACCAATAACATCTGTTAAATATGGACCAATAACATCTGTTAAATATGGACCAATAACATCTGTTAAATATGTGACCAATAACATCTGTTAAATATGGACCAATAACATCTGTTAAATATGGACCAATAACATCTGTTAAATATGGACCAATAACATCTGTTATATATGGACCAATAACATCTGTTAAATATGGACCAATAACTTCTGTTAAATATGGACCAATAACATCTGTTATATATGGACCAATAACATCTGTTAAATATGGACCAATAACATCTGTTAAATATGGACCAATAACATCTGTTAAATATGTGACCAATAACATCTGTTAAATATGGACCAATAACATCTGTTAAATATGTGACCAATAACATCTGTTAAATATGTGACCAATAACATCTGTTAAATATGGACCAATAACATCTGTTAAATATGGACCAATAACATCTGTTAAATATGTGACCAATAACATCTGTTAAATATGGACCAATAACATCTGTTAAATATGTGACCAATAACATCTGTTAAATATGGACCAATAACATCTGTTAAATATGGACCAATAACATCTGTTAAATATGGACCAATAACATCTGTTAAATATGGACCAATAACATCTGTTAAATATGTGACCAATAACATCTGTTAAATATGGACCAATAACATCTGTTAAATATGGACCAATAACATCTGTTAAATATGGACCAATAACATCTGTTAAATATGGACCAATAACATCTGTTAAATATGGACCAATAACATCTGTTAAATATGTGACCAATAACATCTGTTAAATATGTGACCAATAACATCTGTTAAATATGTGACCAATAACATCTGTTAAATATGGACCAATAACATCTGTTAAATATGGACCAATAACATCTGTTAAATATGGACCAATAACATCTGTTAAATATGTGACCAATAACATCTGTTAAATATGTGACCAATAACATCTGTTAAATATGTGACCAATAACATCTGTTAAATATGGACCAATAACATCTGTTAAATATGGACCAATAACATCTGTTAAATATGGACCAATAACATCTGTTAAATATGTGACCAATAACATCTGTTAAATATGGACCAATAACATCTGTTAAATATGGACCAATAACATCTGTTAAATATGGACCAATAACATCTGTTAAATATGGACCAATAACATCTGTTAAATATGGACCAATAACATCTGTTAAATATGGACCAATAACATCTGTTATATATGTGACCAATAACATCTGTTAAATATGGACCAATAACATCTGTTAAATATGGACCAATAACATCTGTTAAATATGGACCAATAACATCTGTTAAATATGGACCAATAACATCTGTTAAATATGTGACCAATAACATCTGTTAAATATGTGACCAATAACATCTGTTAAATATGTGACCAATAACATCTGTTAAATATGGACCAATAACATCTGTTAAATATGGACCAATAACATCTGTTAAATATGGACCAATAACATCTGTTAAATATGGACCAATAACATCTGTTAAATATGGACCAATAACATCTGTTAAATATGGACCAATAACATCTGTTAAATATGGACCAATAACATCTGTTAAATATGTGACCAATAACATCTGTTAAATATGTGACCAATAACATCTGTTAAATATGGACCAATAACATCTGTTAAATATGGACCAATAACATCTGTTAAATATGGACCAATAACATCTGTTAAATATGTGACCAATAACATCTGTTAAATATGTGACCAATAACATCTGTTAAATATGTGACCAATAACATCTGTTAAATATGGACCAATAACATCTGTTAAATATGGACCAATAACATCTGTTAAATATGGACCAATAACATCTGTTAAATATGTGACCAATAACATCTGTTAAATATGGACCAATAACATCTGTTAAATATGGACCAATAACATCTGTTAAATATGGACCAATAACATCTGTTAAATATGGACCAATAACATCTGTTAAATATGGACCAATAACATCTGTTAAATATGGACCAATAACATCTGTTATATATGTGACCAATAACATCTGTTAAATATGGACCAATAACATCTGTTAAATATGGACCAATAACATCTGTTAAATATGGACCAATAACATCTGTTAAATATGTGTATGGACCAATAACATCTGTTAAATATGGACCAATAACATCTGTTAAATATGGACCAATAACATCTGTTAAATATGTGTATGGACCAATAACATCTGTTAAATATGGACCAATAACATCTGTTAAATATGGACCAATAACATCTGTTAAATATGGACCAATAACATCTGTTAAATATGGACCAATAACATCTGTTAAATATGGACCAATAACATCTGTTAAATATGGACCAATAACATCTGTTATATATGTGACCAATAACATCTGTTAAATATGGACCAATAACATCTGTTAAATATGGACCAATAACATCTGTTAAATATGGACCAATAACATCTGTTAAATATGTGTATGGACCAATAACATCTGTTAAATATGGACCAATAACATCTGTTAAATATGGACCAATAACATCTGTTAAATATGGACCAATAACATCTGTTAAATATGGACCAATAACATCTGTTAAATATGGACCAATAACATCTGTTAAATATGGACCAATAACATCTGTTAAATATGGACCAATAACATCTGTTAAATATGGACCAATAACATCTGTTAAATATGGACCAATAACATCTGTTAAATATGGACCAATAACATCTGTTAAATATGGACCAATAACATCTGTTAAATATGGACCAATAACATCTGTTAAATATGGACCAATAACATCTGTTAAATATGGACCAATAACATCTGTTAAATATGGACCAATAACATCTGTTAAATATGGACCAATAACATCTGTTAAATATGTGACCAATAACATCTGTTAAATATGGACCAATAACATCTGTTAAATATGGACCAATAACATCTGTTAAATATGGACCAATAACATCTGTTAAATATGTGACCAATAACATCTGTTAAATATGGACCAATAACATCTGTTAAATATGGACCAATAACATCTGTTAAATATGGACCAATAACATCTGTTAAATATGGACCAATAACATCTGTTAAATATGGACCAATAACATCTGTTATATATGGACCAATAACATCTGTTAAATATGGACCAATAACATCTTTTAAATATGGACCAATAACATCTGTTAAATATGTGACCAATAACATCTGTTAAATATGGACCAATAACATCTGTTAAATATGGACCAATAACATCTGTTAAATATGGACCAATAACATCTGTTAAATATGTGTATGGACCAATAACATCTGTTAAATATGTGTCTGGACCAATAACATCTGTTAAATATGGACCAATAACATCTGTTAAATATGTGTATGGACCAATAACATCTGTTAAATATGGACCAATAACATCTGTTAAATATGTGACCAATACAATTTGTTTTGGTTTAAAGTACACTACTGGTGTAGATTTTGGTAACTCATATCTTTGTCGGGACAGTTGATGAGGATCTCATATTGGTATTAGCAAGAGCTGTTGACATTTTCCTAACATGAAGTAAACTGATATCTATTAGATGTGTCTTCCCACAAACGGATTGTCTATATGTTTTTGGTGTCACTGCATATGAAAAGAGGGATTTGCAGTTCTGATATTTGACTAAACGTGCCATATTTGCAGGGGTTTTTGGTGATGTGTGACTGATATCTGTGAGTTCCTGTCTCCCTCTGCAGGCAGGGAAGGTCCGTAAGCACGTCTCAGAGCAGGAGAAGACAGAGGAAGGTCTGGGGCCCAACATTAAGAGTATCGTCACCATGTTGATGTTGATGCTGCTCATGATGTTCGCTGTCCACTGCACCTGGGTTACTAGTAACGCTTACTCCAGCCCTAGTGTTGTACTGGCCTCTTATAACAACGATGGGTAAGACCACACACACACACATATACACACATATATACACACACACACACACACATACACACACACACACATATACACACACTCTCTTCAGTTGATTAGTTTCCTCTGGAACTGTCATTTCCTAATGTGTCTCTCTCTCTCTTTCTCTCTGTTTCTCTCTCTGTGTTTCTCTTTCTCTCTGTTTCTCTCTCTTTCTCTGTCTGTTTCTCTCTCTCTGTTTCTCTCTCTCTAGTTGTTTCTCTCTCTCTTTCTCTGTCTGTTTCTCTCTCTCTGTTTCTCTCTCTCTAGTTGTTTCTCTCTCTGTTTCTCTCTCTCTCTGTTTCTCTCTCTGTTTCTCTCTCTCTAGTTGTTTCTCTCTCTGTTTCTCTCTCTCTAGTTGTTTCTCTCTCTGTTTCTCTCTCTCTAGTTGTTTCTCTCTCTGTTTCTCTCTCTCTAGTTGTTTCTCTCTCTCTTTCTCTGTCTGTTTCTCTCTCTCTGTTTCTCTCTCTCTAGTTGTTTCTCTCTCTGTTTCTCTCTCTCTCTGTTTCTCTCTCTGTTTCTCTCTCTCTAGTTGTTTCTCTCTCTCTGTTTCTCTCTCTCTAGTTGTTTCTCTCTCTGTTTCTCTCTCTCTAGTTGTTTCTCTCTCTGTTTCTCTCTCTCTAGTTGTTTCTCTCTCTGTTTCTCTCTCTCTCACCAAACCACAGAAGAATATAATAAGCTTTATGGAATCGCTAGGAACTTGTAAACAGTCCCAGTCCTTAATAAATTAGTTCTCTCTCTGTGTTTCTCTCCACTCTTCTCTACCCAGGTCGAGGAATATTCTAGATGATTTCCGCGAGGCCTACTATTGGCTAAGGCAGAACACAGAGGAGCAGGCCAGAGTGATGTCGTGGTGGGACTATGGCTATCAGATAGCAGGGATGGCCAATCGGACCACGCTAGTGGACAACAACACCTGGAACAACAGTCATATAGCACTGGTAAAGACCCATACCCTAATGTGATGTTGGAATATGAAGTGAGCTGTTGTCACTTCTCAAGGGGAAGACAAGGTCGGGGATTCGATCTTGCAACTGTGGTTCTGCCCCTGAACAAGGCAGTTAACCCACTGTTCCCCTGAACAAGGCAGTTAGCCCACTGTTCCCCTGAACAAGGCAGTTAACCCACTGTTCCCCTGAACAAGGCAGTTAACCCACTGTTCCCCTGAGCAAGGCAGTTAGCCCACTGTTCCCCTGAACAAGGCAGTTAACCCACTGTTCCCCTGAACAAGGCAGTTAACCCACTGTTTCCCTGAACAAGGCAGTTAACCCACTGTTCCCCTGAACAAGGCAGTTAACCCACTGTTCCCCTGAACAAGGCAGTTAACCCACTGTTCCCCTGAACAAGGCAGTTAACCCACTGTTCCCCTGAACAAGGCTGTTAGCCCACTGTTCCCCTGAACAAGGCAGTTAACCCAAGGTTCCCCTGAACAAGGCAGTTAGCCCACTGTTCCCCTGAACAAGGCAGTTAGCCCACTGTTCCCCTGAACAAGGCAGTTAACCCACTGTTCCTAGGCCGTCATTGAAAATAAGAATTTGTTCTTAACTGACTTGCCTAGTTAAATAAATAGTGTGTGTTGGACAGGGATGTGTCCTCCATAGACTCCTGGTATGTCTGCATCCCAACACAAGGTGTTCTGGAACGGTTGCTTGTGTAAAATACCAGTTGTGTAAACAATATGACCTCCCACTATATAAAGGACATGTGAACATTAATTCTTTGAGTTCTTCCCTGTGAAATCACACACAGAGAGAGAGAGAGAGAGATAGATCTCCCCTGTAGCTGCTTGGATTGATCTCCCAGCAATTATTGGATCTTGATCAGTCAGTCAATGACTCAAACTTTATTTTAAAGTGCATTTCGCATTAGTTTCACATTCGATCAATCAATCAAAAACAATAAATGTATTAATGAATCTAAAATGTAATCAATTTCACATGGCTCTTAAATCTCAACATAGTTTTTTAGGAGGCAAAAGAAGAATGTGTCTCTGGCGCCACCATGTGGACCTGTGTTATTCATCCTCTCTCTCTCGCTCTTTCTCTCTCCCCCTCTCTCCCCCACCCCTGCTCTCTCTCTCTGTCACTCTCGCTCTCTCTCTCACCCTCCTCTCCCTCAACCTCCTCTCTCTCCTCTCCCTCAACCTCCTCTCTCTTGCTCTCTCTTTCCCTCACTCCCCCTCTTCCTCTCTCTCTCTCTCTCTCTCTCTCTCAATCCCCCTCTCTCTCTCTCTCTCTCCCTCCTCTCTCTTGCTCTCTCTTTCCCTCACTCCCCCTCTTCCTCTCTCTCTCTCTCTCTCTCTCTCTCAATCCCCCTCTTCTCTCTCTCTCTCTCTCTCTCTCTCTCACCCTCCTCTCTGTCTCTCTCTCCCTCCTCTCTCTGTCTCTGTCTCTGTGTGTTCAGGTGGGCAAGGCCATGTCGTCCAATGAGAGTGCAGCGTATGAGATCATGAGGTCTTTGGACGTGGACTATGTGCTTATTATCTTCGGTGGCGTGATTGGCTACTCTGGTGATGACATCAACAAGTTCCTGTGGATGGTGCGGATCGCAGAGGGAGAGCATCCTAAAGAGATCAGGGTGAGGGAGACCTTAGTGTAGTGGTGAGGTGATGCTTCCACTGTTAGCTACAGAGGGAGAGCATCCCAAAGAGATCAGGGTGAGAGACAGCAGCCTTTAAACCATCATGTTTTAAAAAAAAACAAGTATTGGTGAGCTGTAACTACCACTGTGAGCTATATAAGGATCACAGAGTGAGGTAAACTGTGGGCTATATAAGGATCACAGAGTGAGGTAAACTGAGCTATATAAGGATCACAGAGTGAGGTAAACTGAGCTCTATAAGGATCACAGAGTGAGGTAAACTGAGGGGTATATAAGGATCGCAGAGTGAGGTAAACTGTGGGCTATATAAGGATCGCAGAGTGAGGTAAACTGTGGGCTATATAAGGATCGCAGAGTGAGGTAAACTGAGGGGTATATAAGGATCGCAGAGTGAGGTAAACTGAGGGGTATATAAGGATCGCAGAGTGAGGTAAACTGAGCTCTATAAGGATCGCAGAGTGAGGTAAACTGAGCTCTATAAGGATCACAGAGTGAGGTAAACTGTGGGCTATATAAGGATCGCAGAGTGAGGTAAACTGTGGGCTATATAAGGATCGCAGAGTGAGGTAAACTGAGGGGTATATAAGGATCGCAGAGTGAGGTAAACTGAGCTCTATAAGGATCGCAGAGTGAGGTAAACTGAGCTCTATAAGGATCACAGAGTGAGGTAAACTGAGCTCTATAAGGATCGCAGAGTGAGGTAAACTGTGGGGTATATAAGGATGACAGAGTGAGGTAAACTGTGGGCTATATAAGGATCGCAGAGTGAGGTAAACTGTGGGCTATATAAGGATCGGAGAGTGAGGTAAACTGTGAGCTATATAAGGATCACAGAGTGAGGTAAACTGAGCTCTATAAGGATCACAGAGTGAGGTAAACTGAGCTATATAAGGATCACAGAGTGAGGTAAACTGAGCTCTATAAGGATCGCAGAGTGAGGTAAACTGTGGGCTATATAAGGATCACAGAGTGAGGTAAACTGTGAGCTATATAAGGATCACAGAGTGAGGTAAACTGTGGGGTATATAAGGATCACAGAGTGAGGTAAACTGTGGGCTATATAAGGATCACAGAGTGAGGTAAACTGAGCTCTATAAGGATCACAGAGTGAGGTAAACTGTGGGCTATATAAGGATCACAGAGTGAGGTAAACTGAGCTATATAAGGATCACAGAGTGAGGTAAACTGAGCTCTATAAGGATCACAGAGTGAGGTAAACTGAGGGGTATATAAGGATCGCAGAGTGAGGTAAACTGTGGGCTATATAAGGATCGCAGAGTGAGGTAAACTGTGGGCTATATAAGGATCGCAGAGTGAGGTAAACTGAGGGGTATATAAGGATCGCAGAGTGAGGTAAACTGAGGGGTATATAAGGATCGCAGAGTGAGGTAAACTGAGCTCTATAAGGATCGCAGAGTGAGGTAAACTGAGCTCTATAAGGATCACAGAGTGAGGTAAACTGTGGGCTATATAAGGATCGCAGAGTGAGGTAAACTGTGGGCTATATAAGGATCGCAGAGTGAGGTAAACTGAGGGGTATATAAGGATCGCAGAGTGAGGTAAACTGAGCTCTATAAGGATCGCAGAGTGAGGTAAACTGAGCTCTATAAGGATCACAGAGTGAGGTAAACTGAGCTCTATAAGGATCGCAGAGTGAGGTAAACTGTGGGGTATATAAGGATCACAGAGTGAGGTAAGCTGTGGGCTATATAAGGATCGCAGAGTGAGGTAAACTGTGGGCTATATAAGGATCACAGAGTGAGGTAAACTGAGCTCTATAAGGATCACAGAGTGAGGTAAACTGAGCTATATAAGGATCACAGAGTGAGGTAAACTGAGCTCTATAAGGATCGCAGAGTGAGGTAAACTGTGGGCTATATAAGGATCACAGAGTGAGGTAAACTGTGAGCTATATAAGGATCACAGAGTGAGGTAAACTGTGGGGTATATAAGGATCACAGAGTGAGGTAAACTGTGGGCTATATAAGGATCACAGAGTGAGGTAAACTGTGAGCTATATAAGGATCGCAGAGTGAGGTAAACTGTGGGGTATATCAGGATCACAGAGTGAGGTAAACTGTGGGGTATATCAGGATCACAGAGTGAGGTAAACTGTGGGGTATATCAGGATCACAGAGTGAGGTAAACTGTGGGCTATATAAGGATCACAGAGTGAGGTAAACTGTGAGCTATATAAGGATCGCAGAGTGAGGTAAACTGTGGGGTATATCAGGATCACAGAGTGAGGTAAACTGTGGGGTATATCAGGATCACAGAGTGAGGTAAACTGTGGGGTATATCAGGATCACAGAGTGAGGTAAACTGAGCTATATAAGCATCACAGAGTGAGGTAAACTGAGCTCTATAAGGATCACAAAGTGAGGTAAACTGTGGGCTATATAAGGATCGCAGAGTGAGGTAAACTGAGCTCTATAAGGATCACAAAGTGAGGTAAACTGTGGGTTATATAAGGATCGCAGAGTGGGGTAAACTGAGTGGGTACTAAACTGTCTGTCTCTGTCTATTCCCTCCTCAGGATGAGAGTACTAAACTGTCTGTCTGTTCCCTCCTCAGGAGAGTGACTACTTCACCCCCCAGGGAGAGTTTAGGGTGGACAAAGCGGGGTCTCCCATCCTGCTCAACTGTCTGATGTATAAGATGTCGTACTACCGCTTTGGAGAGATGCAGGTTAGAGATGTTCAACTCTACCGTATCAACCCCCCCGTCACGTAATATCACTTCCTCTGTATGTGTGCACTTACAAACCACCCCGAACTGGAGACCTGGAACTGCCAGGAACCTGGACTGTGACCTAATGCATCCATGTACTGTCACTTCACAGGGATGTCAAGCCCTGACACAGCCCCTCTAGTTTACTGTCACAGAGATGTCAAGCCCTGACACAGCCCCTCTAGTTTACTGTCACAGAGATGTCAAGCCCTGACACAGCTCCTCTAGTTTACTGTCACAGGGATGTCAAGCCCTGACACAGCCCCTCTAGTTTACTGTCACAGAGATGTCAAGCCCTGACACAGCTCCTCTAGTTTACTGTCACTTCACAGGGATGTCAAGCCCTGACACAGCCCCTCTAGTTTACTGTCACAGAGATGTCAAGCCCTGACACAGACCCTCTAGTTTACTGTCACAGAGATGTCAAGCCCTGACACAGCCCCTCTAGTTTACTGTCACAGAGATGTCAAGCCCTGACACAGCCCCTCTAGTTTACTGTCACAGAGATGGCAAGCCCTGACACAGCACCTCTAGTTTACTGTCACAGAGATGTCAAGCCCTGACACAGCCCCTCTAGTTTACTGTCACAGAGATGTCAAGCCCTGACACAGCCCCTCTAGTTTACTGTCACAGGGATGTCAAGCCCTGACACAGCCCCTCTAGTTTACTGTCTCAGTGATGTCAAGCCCTGACACAGCCCCTCTAGTTTACTGTCACAGAGATGTCAAGCCCTGACACAGCCCCTCTAGTTTACTGTCACAGGGATGTCAAGCCCTGACACAGCCCCTCTAGTTTACTGTCACAGTGATGTCAAGCCCTGACACAGCCCCTCTAGTTTACTGTCACAGAGATGTCAAGCCCTGACACAGCACCTCTAGTTTACTGTCACACACTCACACCCCTTGTCCGTCTCTCTAGTTTACTGTCAAACACTCACACCCCCTGTCCGTCTCTCTAGTTTACTGTCAAACACTCACACCCCCTGTCCGTCTCTCTAGTTTACTGTCAAACACTCACACCCCCTGTCCGTCTCTCTAGTTTACTGTCAAACACTCACACCCCCTGACACAGCCCCTCTAGTTTACTGTCAAACACTCACACCCCCTGACACAGCCCCTCTAGTTTACTGTCAAACACTCACACCCCCTGACACAGCCCCTCTAGTTTACTGTCACAGAGATGTCAAGCCCTGACACAGCACCTCTAGTTTACTGTCAAACACTCACACCGCCTGTCCGTCTCTCTAGTTTACTGTCAAACACTTACACCCCCTGTCCGTCTCTCTAGTTTACTGTCAAACACTCACACCCCCTGTCCGTCTCTCTAGTTTACTGTCAAACACTCACACCCCCTGTCCGTCTCTCTAGTTTACTGTCAAACACTCACACCCCCTGTCCGTCTCTCTAGTTTACTGTCAAACACTCACACCACCTGTCCGTCTCTCTAGTTTACTGTCAAACACTCACACCCCCTGTCCGTCTCTCTAGTTTACTGTCAAACACTCACACCCCCTGTCCGTCTCTCTAGTTTACTGTCAAACACTCACACCCCCTGTCCGTCTCTCTAGTTTACTGTCAAACACTCACACCCCCTGTCCGTCTCTCTAGTTTACTGTCAAACACTCACACCCCCTGTCCGTCTCTCTAGTTTACTGTCAAACACTCACACCCCCTGTCCGTCTCTCTAGTTTACTGTCAAACACTCACACCGCCTGTCCGTCTCTCTAGTTTACTGTCAAACACTCACACCCCCTGTCCGTCTCTCTAGTTTACTGTCAAACACTCACACCGCCTGTCCGTCTCTCTAGTTTACTGTCAAACACTTACACCCCCTGTCCGTCTCTCTAGTTTACTGTCTCAGTGATGTCAAGCCCTGACACAGCCCCTCTAGTTTACTGTCACAGAGATGTCAAGCCCTGACACAGCCCCTCTAGTTTACTGTCACAGGGATGTCAAGCCCTGACACAGCCCCTCTAGTTTACTGTCACAGTGATGTCAAGCCCTGACACAGCCCCTCTAGTTTACTGTCACAGAGATGTCAAGCCCTGACACAGCACCTCTAGTTTACTGTCACACACTCACACCCCTTGTCCGTCTCTCTAGTTTACTGTCAAACACTCACACCCCCTGTCCGTCTCTCTAGTTTACTGTCAAACACTCACACCCCCTGTCCGTCTCTCTAGTTTACTGTCAAACACTCACACCCCCTGTCCGTCTCTCTAGTTTACTGTCAAACACTCACACCCCCTGACACAGCCCCTCTAGTTTACTGTCAAACACTCACACCCCCTGACACAGCCCCTCTAGTTTACTGTCAAACACTCACACCCCCTGACACAGCCCCTCTAGTTTACTGTCACAGAGATGTCAAGCCCTGACACAGCACCTCTAGTTTACTGTCAAACACTCACACCGCCTGTCCGTCTCTCTAGTTTACTGTCAAACACTCACACCCCCTGTCCGTCTCTCTAGTTTACTGTCAAACACTCACACCGCCTGTCCGTCTCTCTAGTTTACTGTCAAACACTTACACCCCCTGTCCGTCTCTCTAGTTTACTGTCAAACACTCACACCACCTGTCCGTCTCTCTAGTTTACTGTCAAACACTCACACCCCCTGTCCGTCTCTCTAGTTTACTGTCAAACACTCACACCCCCTGTCCGTCTCTCTAGTTTACTGTCAAACACTCACACCACCTGTCCGTCTCTCTAGTTTACTGTCAAACACTCACACCCCCTGTCCGTCTCTCTAGTTTACTGTCAAACACTCACACCCCCTGTCCGTCTCTCTAGTTTACTGTCAAACACTCACACCCCCTGTCCGTCTCTCTAGTTTACTGTCAAACACTCACACCCCCTGTCCGTCTCTCTAGTTTACTGTCAAACAGTCACACCGCCTGTCCGTCTCTCTAGTTTACTGTCAAACACTTACACCCCCTGTCCGTCTCTCTAGTTTACTGTCAAACACTCACACCCCCTGTCCGTCTCTCTAGTTTACTGTCAAACACTCACACCCCCTGTCCGTCTCTCTAGTTTACTGTCAAACACTCACACCCCTTGTCCGTCTCTCTAGTTTACTGTCAAACACTCACACCCCCTGTCCGTCTCTCTAGTTTACTGTCACACACTCACACCCCCTGTCCGTCTCTCTAGTTTACTGTCAAACACTCACACCCCCTGTCCGTCTCTCTAGTTTACTGTCAAACACTCACACCCCCTGTCCGTCTCTCTAGTTTACTGTCAAACACTCACACCCCCTGTCCGTCTCTCTAGTTTACTGTCAAACACTCACACCCCCTGTCCGTCTCTCTAGTTTACTGTCAAACACTCACACCGCCTGTCCGTCTCTCTAGTTTACTGTCAAACACTCACACCCCCTGTCCGTCTCTCTAGTTTACTGTCAAACACTCACACCCCCTGTCCGTCTCTCTAGTTTACTGTCAAACAGTCACACCGCCTGTCCGTCTCTCTAGTTTACTGTCAAACACTTACACCCCCTGTCCGTCTCTCTAGTTTACTGTCAAACACTCACACCCCCTGTCCGTCTCTCTAGTTTACTGTCAAACACTCACACCCCCTGTCCGTCTCTCTAGTTTACTGTCAAACACTCACACCCCTTGTCCGTCTCTCTAGTTTACTGTCAAACACTCACACCCCCTGTCCGTCTCTCTAGTTTACTGTCACACACTCACACCCCCTGTCCGTCTCTCTAGTTTACTGTCAAACACTCACACCCCCTGTCCGTCTCTCTAGTTTACTGTCAAACACTCACACCCCCTGTCCGTCTCTCTAGTTTACTGTCAAACACTCACACCCCCTGTCCGTCTCTCTAGTTTACTGTCAAACACTCACACCCCCTGTCCGTCTCTCTAGTTTACTGTCAAACACTCACACCGCCTGTCCGTCTCTCTAGTTTACTGTCAAACACTCACACCCCCTGTCCGTCTCTCTAGTTTACTGTCAAACACTCACACCCCCTGTCCGTCTCTCTAGTTTACTGTCAAACACTCACACCCCCTGTCCGTCTCTCTAGTTTACTGTCAAACACTCACACCCCCTGTCCGTCTCTCTAGTTTACTGTCAAACACTCACACCGCCTGTCCGTCTCTCTAGTTTACTGTCAAACACTCACACCCCCTGTCCGTCTCTCTAGTTTACTGTCAAACACTCACACCACCTGTCCGTCTCTCTAGTTTACTGTCAAACACTCACACCCCCTGTCCGTCTCTCTAGTTTACTGTCAAACACTCACACCCCCTGTCCGTCTCTCTAGTTTACTGTCAAACACTCACACCCCCTGTCCGTCTCTCTAGTTTACTGTCAAACACTCACACCCCCTGTCCGTCTCTCTAGTTTACTGTCAAACACTCACACCCCCTGTCCGTCTCTCTAGTTTACTGTCAAACACTCACACCCCCTGTCCGTCTCTCTAGTTTACTGTCAAACACTCACACCGCCTGTCCGTCTCTCTAGTTTACTGTCAAACACTCACACCCCCTGTCCGTCTCTCTAGTTTACTGTCAAACACTCACACCGCCTGTCCGTCTCTCTAGTTTACTGTCAAACACTTACACCCCCTGTCCGTCTCTCTAGTTTACTGTCTCAGTGATGTCAAGCCCTGACACAGCCCCTCTAGTTTACTGTCACAGAGATGTCAAGCCCTGACACAGCCCCTCTAGTTTACTGTCACAGGGATGTCAAGCCCTGACACAGCCCCTCTAGTTTACTGTCACAGTGATGTCAAGCCCTGACACAGCCCCTCTAGTTTACTGTCACAGAGATGTCAAGCCCTGACACAGCACCTCTAGTTTACTGTCACACACTCACACCCCTTGTCCGTCTCTCTAGTTTACTGTCAAACACTCACACCCCCTGTCCGTCTCTCTAGTTTACTGTCAAACACTCACACCCCCTGTCCGTCTCTCTAGTTTACTGTCAAACACTCACACCCCCTGTCCGTCTCTCTAGTTTACTGTCAAACACTCACACCCCCTGACACAGCCCCTCTAGTTTACTGTCAAACACTCACACCCCCTGACACAGCCCCTCTAGTTTACTGTCAAACACTCACACCCCCTGACACAGCCCCTCTAGTTTACTGTCACAGAGATGTCAAGCCCTGACACAGCACCTCTAGTTTACTGTCAAACACTCACACCGCCTGTCCGTCTCTCTAGTTTACTGTCAAACACTCACACCCCCTGTCCGTCTCTCTAGTTTACTGTCAAACACTCACACCGCCTGTCCGTCTCTCTAGTTTACTGTCAAACACTTACACCCCCTGTCCGTCTCTCTAGTTTACTGTCAAACACTCACACCACCTGTCCGTCTCTCTAGTTTACTGTCAAACACTCACACCCCCTGTCCGTCTCTCTAGTTTACTGTCAAACACTCACACCCCCTGTCCGTCTCTCTAGTTTACTGTCAAACACTCACACCACCTGTCCGTCTCTCTAGTTTACTGTCAAACACTCACACCCCCTGTCCGTCTCTCTAGTTTACTGTCAAACACTCACACCCCCTGTCCGTCTCTCTAGTTTACTGTCAAACACTCACACCCCCTGTCCGTCTCTCTAGTTTACTGTCAAACACTCACACCCCCTGTCCGTCTCTCTAGTTTACTGTCAAACAGTCACACCGCCTGTCCGTCTCTCTAGTTTACTGTCAAACACTTACACCCCCTGTCCGTCTCTCTAGTTTACTGTCAAACACTCACACCCCCTGTCCGTCTCTCTAGTTTACTGTCAAACACTCACACCCCCTGTCCGTCTCTCTAGTTTACTGTCAAACACTCACACCCCTTGTCCGTCTCTCTAGTTTACTGTCAAACACTCACACCCCCTGTCCGTCTCTCTAGTTTACTGTCACACACTCACACCCCCTGTCCGTCTCTCTAGTTTACTGTCAAACACTCACACCCCCTGTCCGTCTCTCTAGTTTACTGTCAAACACTCACACCCCCTGTCCGTCTCTCTAGTTTACTGTCAAACACTCACACCCCCTGTCCGTCTCTCTAGTTTACTGTCAAACACTCACACCCCCTGTCCGTCTCTCTAGTTTACTGTCAAACACTCACACCGCCTGTCCGTCTCTCTAGTTTACTGTCAAACACTCACACCCCCTGTCCGTCTCTCTAGTTTACTGTCAAACACTCACACCCCCTGTCCGTCTCTCTAGTTTACTGTCAAACAGTCACACCGCCTGTCCGTCTCTCTAGTTTACTGTCAAACACTTACACCCCCTGTCCGTCTCTCTAGTTTACTGTCAAACACTCACACCCCCTGTCCGTCTCTCTAGTTTACTGTCAAACACTCACACCCCCTGTCCGTCTCTCTAGTTTACTGTCAAACACTCACACCCCTTGTCCGTCTCTCTAGTTTACTGTCAAACACTCACACCCCCTGTCCGTCTCTCTAGTTTACTGTCACACACTCACACCCCCTGTCCGTCTCTCTAGTTTACTGTCAAACACTCACACCCCCTGTCCGTCTCTCTAGTTTACTGTCAAACACTCACACCCCCTGTCCGTCTCTCTAGTTTACTGTCAAACACTCACACCCCCTGTCCGTCTCTCTAGTTTACTGTCAAACACTCACACCCCCTGTCCGTCTCTCTAGTTTACTGTCAAACACTCACACCGCCTGTCCGTCTCTCTAGTTTACTGTCAAACACTCACACCCCCTGTCCGTCTCTCTAGTTTACTGTCAAACACTCACACCCCCTGTCCGTCTCTCTAGTTTACTGTCAAACACTCACACCCCCTGTCCGTCTCTCTAGTTTACTGTCAAACACTCACACCCCCTGTCCGTCTCTCTAGTTTACTGTCAAACACTCACACCGCCTGTCCGTCTCTCTAGTTTACTGTCAAACACTCACACCCCCTGTCCGTCTCTCTAGTTTACTGTCAAACACTCACACCCCCTGTCCGTCTCTCTAGTTTACTGTCAAACACTCACACCCCCTGTCCGTCTCTCTAGTTTACTGTCAAACACTCACACCCCCTGTCCGTCTCTCTAGTTTACTGTCAAACACTCACACCCCCTGTCCGTCTCTCTAGTTTACTGTCAAACACTCACACCACCTGTCCGTCTCTCTAGTTTACTGTCAAACACTCACACCCCCTGTCCGTCTCTCTAGTTTACTGTCAAACACTCACACCCCCTGTCCGTCTCTCTAGTTTACTGTCAAACACTCACACCCCCTGTCCGTCTCTCTAGTTTACTGTCAAACACTCACACCCCCTGTCCGTCTCTCTAGTTTACTGTCAAACACTCACACCCCCTGTCCGTCTCTCTAGTTTACTGTCAAACACTCACACCCCCTGTCCGTCTCTCTAGTTTACTGTCAAACACTCACACCGCCTGTCCGTCTCTCCTCCAGCTGGACTTCCGGACGCCGCCGGGTTTCGACCGGACCCGTAACACTGAGATCGGTAACAAGGACATCAAGCTGAAACACCTGGAGGAGGCATTCACCTCAGAACACTGGCTGGTCCGGATCTACAAGGTCAAGAAGGAGGAGAACAGGGACCCCCTGGTGCACAGCCCCCGCAGCAGCAGCAGCAGACAAAAGTACACCTCTAAAAAGGTACAGGATCCTCCACGCTTCTCTAATTGAAATCTCTAGTGAATGATACAGGATCATCCACGCTTCTCTAATGGAGAGCTCTGGTGACTGATACAGGATCATCCACGCTTCTCTCTTCTCTAATGGAGAGCTCTGGTTACCCCCTCCCTTCATCCTTGTCCAGAACAATTAACCCCCCCCCCCCCCCTTCATCCTTGTCCAGAATCAATTACCCCCTCCCTTCGTCTTTGTCCAGAATCAATTATCCCCTCCCTTCGTCTTTGTCCAGAACAATTACCCCCCCCCCCCCCTTCATCCTTGTCCAGAATCAATTACCCCCCCTCCCTTCATCCTTGTCCAGAATCAATTACCCCCTCCCTTCGTCTTTGTCCAGAATCAATTACCCTCTCCCTTCATCCTTGTCCAGAATCAATTACCCCCCCCTCCCTTCATCCTTGTCCTTATCCAGAATCAATTACCCCCCTCCCTTCATCCTTGTCCTTGTCCAGAATCAATTACCCCCCTCCCTTCATCCTTGTCCTTGTCCAGAATCAATTACCCCCTCCCTTCATCCTTGTCCAGAATCAATTACCCCCTCCCTTCGTCTTTGTCCAGAATCAATTACCCCCCCCCTCCCTTCATCCTTGTCCTTATCCAGAATCAATTACCCCATCCCTCCATCCTTGTCTTTGTCCAGAATCAATTACCCCCTCCCTCCATCCTTGTCTTTGTCCAGAATCAATTACCCCCTCCCTTCGTCTTTGTCCAGAATCAATTACCCCCCCCCTCCCTTCATCCTTGTCCTTATCCAGAATCAATTACCCCCCTCCCTTCATCCTTGTCCTTGTCCAGAATCAATTACCCCCTCCCTCCATCCTTGTCTTTGTCCAGAATCAATTACCCCCCCCTCCCTTCATCCTTGTCCTTATCCAGAATCAATTACCCCCTCCCTTCATCCTTGTCCTTGTCCAGAATCAATTACCCCCTCCCTTCATCCTTGTCCAGAATCAATTACTCCCTCCCTCCATCCTTGTCCTTATCCAGAATCAATTACCCCCTCCCTTCATCCTTGTCCTTGTCCAGAATCAATTACCCCCTCCCTTCATCCTTATCCAGAATCAATTACCCCCTCCCTTCATCCTTGTCCTTATCCAGAATCAATTACCCCCTCCCTTCATCCTTGTCCTTATCCAGAATCAATTACCCCCCTCCCTCCATCCTTGTCCTTATCCAGAATCAATTACCCCCCTCCCTTCATCCTTGTCCTTGTCCAGAATCAATTACCCCCCTCCCTTCATCCTTGTCCTTATCCAGAATCAATTACCCCCTCCCTTCATCATTGTCCTTATCCAGAATCAATTACCCCCTCCCTCCATCCTTGTCCTTATCCAGAATCAATTACCCCCTCCCTTCATCCTTGTCCTTGTCCAGAATCAATTACCCCCTCCCTTCATCCTTATCCAGAATCAATTACCCCCTCCCTTCATCCTTGTCCTTGTCCAGAATCAATTACCCCCTCCCTTCATCCTTGTCCTTATCCAGAATCAATTACCCCCTCCCTCCATCCTTGTCCTTATCCAGAATCAATTACCCCCCTCCCTTCATCCTTGTCCTTATCCAGAATCAATTACCCCCTCCCTTCATCCTTGTCCTTGTCCAGAATCAATTACCCCCCTCCCTTCATCCTTGTCCTTATCCAGAATCAATTACCCCCTCCCTTCATCCTTGTCCTTGTCCAGAATCAATTACCCCCTCCCTTCATCCTTGTCCTTGTCCAGAATCAATTACCCCCTCCCTTCATCTTTGTCCTTATCCAGAATCAATTACCCCCTCCCTTCATCCTTGTCCTTGTCCAGAATCAATTACCCCCCTCCCTCCATCCTTGTCCTTATCCAGAATCAATTACCTACCTCCCTTCATCCTTGTCCTTGTCCAGAATCAATTACCCCCTCCCTTCATCCTTGTCCTTGTCCAGAATCAATTACCCCCCTCCCTTCATCCTTGTCCTTGTCCAGAATCAATTACCCCCCTCCCTTCATCCTTGTCCTTGTCCAGAATCAATTACCCCCCTCCCTTCATCCTTGTCCTTATCCAGAATCAATTACCCCCTCCCTTCATCCTTGTCCTTGTCCAGAATCAATTACCCCCTCCCTTCATCCTTGTCCTTGTCCAGAATCAATTACCCCCTCCCTCCATCCTTGTCCTTGTCCAGAATCAATTACCCCCTCCCTTCATCCTTGTCCTTGTCCAGAATCAATTACCCCATCCCTTCATCCTTGTCCTTGTCCAGAATCAATTACCCCCTCCCTTCATCCTTGTCCTTGTCCAGAATCAATTACCCCCTCCCTCCATCCTTGTCCTTATCCAGAATCAATTACCCCCCCCTCCCTTCATCCTTGTCCAGAATCAATTACCCCCTCCCTTCGTCTTTGTCCAGAATCAATTACCCCCTCCCTTCATCCTTGTCCAGAATCAATTACCCCCTCCCTTCGTCTTTGTCCAGAATCAATTACCCCCTCCCTTCATCCTTGTCCAGAATCAATTACCCCCTCCCTTCATCTTTGTCCAGAATCAATTACCCCCCCTCCCTTCATCCTTGTCCAGAATCAATTACCCCCTCCCTTCGTCTTTGTCCAGAATCAATTACCCCATCCCTTCATCCTTGTCCTTGTCCAGAATCAATTACCCCCTCCCTCCACCTTGTCCTTGTCCAGAATCAATTACCCCCTCCCTTCATCCTTGTCCTTATCCAGAATCAATTACCCCCTCCCTCCATCCTTGTCCTTGTCCAGAATCAATTACCTCCCTCCCTTCATCCTTGTCCTTGTCCAGAATCAATTACCCCCCTCCCTTCATCCTTGTCCTTGTCCAGAATCAATTACCCCCTCCCTTCATCCTTGTCCTTGTCCAGAATCAATTACCCCCTCCCTTCATCCTTATCCAGAATCAATTACCCCCTCCCTCCATCCTTGTCCTTGTCCAGAATCAATTACCTCCCTCCCTTCATCCTTGTCCTTGTCCAGAATCAATTACCCCCTCCCTTCATCCTTGTCCTTATCCAGAATCAATTACCCCCCTCCCTTCATCCTTGTCCTTATCCAGAATCAATTACCCCCCTCCCTCCATCCTTGTCCTTGTCCAGAATCAATTACCCCCCTCCCTTCATCCTTGTCCTTATCCAGAATCAATTACCCCATCCCTCCATCCTTGTCCTTGTCCAGAATCAATTACCCCCTCCCTCCATCCTTGTCCTTGTCCAGAATCAATTACCCCCCTCCCTCCATCCTTGTCCAGAATCAATTACCCCCCTCCCTCCATCCTTGTCCTTGTCCAGAATCAATTACCCCCTCCCTTCATCCTTGTCCTTGTCCAGAATCAATTACCCCCCCTCCCTTCATCCTTGTCCTTATCCAGAATCAATTACCCCCTCCCTTCATCCTTGTCCTTGTCCAGAATCAATTACCCCCTCCCTTCATCCTTGTCCTTGTCCAGAATCAATTACCCCCCTCCCTCCATCCTTGTCCTTGTCCAGAATCAATTACCACCCTCCCTTCATCCTTGTCCTTGTCCAGAATCAATTACCCCCTCCCTTCATCCTTGTCCTTGTCCAGAATCAATTACCCCCCTCCCTCCATCCTTGTCCTTGTCCAGAATCAATTACCCCCTCCCTTCATCCTTGTCCTTGTCCAGAATCAATTACCCCCCTCCCTTCATCCTTGTCCTTATCCAGAATCAATTACCCCCTCCCTCCATCCTTGTCCTTATCCAGAATCAATTACCCCCTCCCTTCATCCTTGTCCTTGTCCAGAATCAATTACCCCCTCCCTCCATCCTTGTCCTTATCCAGAATCAATTACCCCCTCCCTTCATCCTTGTCCTTATCCAGAATCAATTACCCCCTCCCTTCATCCGTGTCCTTGTCCAGAATCAATTACCCCCTCCCTCCATCCTTGTCCTTATCCAGAATCAATTACCCCCCTCCCTTCATCCTTGTACCCTAGTATAAGAAACGAGGCTAAAATTCCATCTGACCTATCAGTGTGCTAAATGCCTAAGGTAAACCTATCGAAGTGCTAACCTATCAGAGTGCTAAATGCCTAGGGTTAACCTATCAGAGGGCTAAATGCCTAGGGTTAACCTATCAGAGGGCTAAATGCCTAGGGTTAACCTATCAGAGTGCTAAATGCCTAGGGTTAACCTATCAGAGTGATAAATGTCTAGGGTTAACATATCAGAGTGCTAAATGCCTAGGGTTAACCTATCAGAGTGCTAAATGTCTAGGGTTAACCTATCAGAGTGTTAAATGCCTAGGGTTAACCTATCAGAATGCTACATTTCTAGGGTTAACCTATCAGAGTGATAACTAAATGTCTAGGGTTAACCTATCAGAATGCTAAATGCCTGGGGTTAACCTATCAGAGTGCTAAATGTCCAGGGTTAACCTATCAGAATGCTAAATGCCTAGGATTAACCTATCAGAGTGCTAAATGTCTAGGGTTAACCTATCAGAGTGCTAAATGTCTAGGGTTAACCTATCAGAGTGCTAAATGCCTAGGGTTAACCTATCAGAGTGCTAAATGCCTAGGGTTAACCTATCAGAGTGCTAAATGCCTAGGGTTAACCTATCAGAGTGCTAAATGCCTAGGGTTAACCTATCAGAGCGCTAAATGTCTGTAGTTAACCTATCAGAGTGCTAAATGTCTGTAGTTAACCTATCAGAGTGCTAAATGCCTAGGGTTAACTTATCAGGGTGCTAAATTCCTAGGGTTAACCTATCGGAGTGCTAAATGCCTGAGGTTAACCTATCGAAGTGCTAACCTATCAGAGTGCTAAATGCCTAGGGTTTGAGGGATATAGGTTTTCTGGACTGATCTACTGTCTCATCTAAATGTTATTAAATTCAGGGTTAACCTATCGGAGTGCTAAATGCCTGAGGTTAACCTATCGAAGTGCTAACCTATCAGAGTGCTAAATGCCTAGGGTTTGAGGGATATAGGTTTTCTGGACTGATCTACTGTCTCATCTAAATGTTATTATGATTTCATTTCTTCAGACGGCGAAGAGGAAGCGTGGTCATGTGAAGAACAAACTTGCCCTCAAGAAAGGCAAGAAACTGAACAACAAGAAATCAGTTTAGCCATAAAAACGACCACAAAGGCGCTACGAGAGAGAGAGAGAGAGAGAGTGAGGGGGAGGGAGAGTGAGAGCGAGAGCGAGAGTGAGGGGGAGGGAGAGTGAGAGCGAGAGTGAGGGGGAGGGAGAGTGAGAGAGAGGGAGAGAGAGAGAGAGAGAAAGAGAGTGAGAGAGAGAGAGGGGGGAGGGAGAGAGAGAGAGGGGGAGGGAGAGAGAGAGGGGGAGGGAGAGAGAGAGTGATAGAGAGGGGAGAGAGTGAGAGAGAGAGGGGGAGGGAGAGTGAGTGATAGAGAGGGGAGAGAGAGGGGGGGAGAGGGGGAGGGAGAGAGAGAGGGGGGGAGGGAGGGGGAAAGAGAGAGGGGAAGGGAGAGAGAGAAAGAGGGGGAGAGAGAGATGGGGAGGGAGAGAGAGAGGGAGAGAGTGATAGAGAGGGGAGAGAGAGAGGGAGAGAGAGAGGGAGAGAGTGATAGAGAGGGGAGAGAGAGAGAGAGAGGTGTACAAATCATTCAAAACGCAAACAAGCAAGTAATCCACCAATCAAGAAGAAGAATAACGAACACCAACCAACGGTCTGGAGAGACCTGTTACCTGGACGACCAGGTCTATGATGATCATTGTGGTTAATTGAGGTTCTATGGTGACCCTTCTGTTGACCTCTGTTGGGGGTGTCGTCCAGTTCCGATGACCTCCCTCTGCTGGTTCGTTTTTAACCTGAAGAACTGAACTTTGACCTGTCGACGACCTTAGAATTGTTTTTTTGTTTTTTTTGTACTTGGAATATTGCTGAGAGGAGAGGAGAGGAGAGGAAGGGGAGAGGAGAGGAGAGGAGAGGAGAGGAGAGGAGAGGAGAGGAGAGGAGAGATTGTACATTTACACCACTCCAAGCCAGGGCATGACAGGCAGACAGACTGAGGATACATTCCAAAAGGTGCCTTATTCCCTATGGGTCCTGTTCAAAAGTAGTGCCCTATATAGGGAATAGGGTGCCATTTGTGTCACACTGATTTGAGTCAAACTAACAAACAAAACAACTACACTAAATATCAAAATCATTCAATCTAAACTGACTTGGAATCAGTCCGTGGCACCAAAGACCTTCTGTACCATTTCAGGGTGTGAACTAAACCAGTTATCTTCATAATAACACAAAACACATGAAAGAGGAGTTTTGAGAGGAGTTTTGATGTAACGTGGAGTCAGAGATGGTTTAGTTCCTGGTGCATGGTATTGTTTGTTGTTTTACTTCCTGTCTGTCTCAGTTGATTCGGTCTCCTGTTCGACCTGGTGTTGATACTATGGCAACGTCAAATAAACAACTTTTTCAAATTTTTTTATTATCCCACTAAATTCCCTGTTAACAATCAATCAATAAATTTATTTATAAAGCCCTTCTTACATCAGCTGAAGTCACAAAGTGCTGTACAGAAACCCAGCCTAAACCCCCCCCCAAAACAGCAAGCAATGCAGGTGTAGAAGCACGTCGGCTAGGGAAAAACTCCCTAGAAAAGGGCCAAGGAACCCTCGGGAAGAAACCTAGAGAGGAACCAGGCTTACGAGGCCAACGATACATCTTGGTGTTCTCAGAAATACAACAAGGACTCGATGATATGTTAGATGGAGTATACTGTTATGTTTTAATTTTCCTCATGAGATTGTCTGGGCTTAAGATGCTCTTCGTACGGCTGAAACATCCGTTCTAGGCGTTTGAACACGCTGCACTGAAACAGCCTAAAATGCTCGACCTGGTTTGATTGTCCATTTTGTCCCGATTGCACTTTAGTCACATCGGTACTTCTCCTTGTCCTATAGCCACCCTTCTGTTTCTAAAGGTAACAAGTAGATTCTCTCTGGTACATGAAGTGGTTCTTTTTCAGGAGTTAAACCTCTTGTAGATTAACGACACTCATTGTCTAATCTAATCCAGTCTCTCAAAAGTGTTTTCCCCCCTGCAATCACATGGTCTTTATTCGTCATGATGACTGATCAGTTTTTGACCAGTCATCTACAGAATATAACAGTTCTGGTTTTCACCCTGCTTGTGTTTCTGTTCAGGGTAGAACGTTTACCTTCAGTCTGCGTTAAAAAGGGGAGAGAGGACTGTATTGGCCTTAATCACATGGTCTTTATTCGTCATGATGACTGGTCAGGACTGTATTGGCCTTAATCACATGGTCTTTATTCGTCATGATGACTGGTCAGGACTGTATTGGCCTTAATCACATGGTCTTTATTCGTCATGATGACTGGTCAGGACTGTATTGGCCTTAATCACATGGTCTTTATTCGTCATGATGACTGGTCAGGACTGTATTGGCCTTAACAGCTTTACCAGGAGAAGCCCATATATCAACGTGTCAAGACTCTGTTCTGTGTCACAAAAGGCCGCTCTATTCCCTATGTAGTGCACTACCTTTGGACCAGAATTGTATGGGCCCTGGTCAAAAGTAGGGTGCTAAATAGGGAATAGGGTGCTAATTTTGGACGCGGCCTCTCTCTAGGGTATTTATCACATGAACGGTGGAGGCTAATGGAGAAGAAGTAGCGTCCTATTAGGAATGAAATGCAGAAACGGTATACTTTTTTCCTTTCTTAAAATACACACAGTTTATTCCATCAATTGTAATGACATGGATGCTGGTGGGGTGTGAGAATGAAAGATACCTTCTTTTTTTAATTTATTAAAGAGGTTGCATTAAATTGTCTCTGCGTGTCGTTTTGTCAAAACTCTTCCTCTCGATCCCAACACAGCTTTTTGTCTCGTCACGGAGGATTCCAAATGTACTTGTGTGTGTTTCTGTTACGATCCACTAGATGGCAGCACTCACCGCCAGTTAGCGCCAGTTAACTGCGGAGATATTTTACAACAACGTCTGCATGACATGCGGGTACTAGAATCAGTTATATTCTTGAGACCTGAGAAGAGCTACTTTGTGTTTTCTACCGACCTCTCGACATCCTCTCCTCAAACCCGGTCGTCCGAAATCCAAACTGTCATATCATTCTCTGTTTCACTTAAATACGATAGTGAACGAGAGAGAGATAGTATTCACAGTGGTTCCCGGGCTAAATCCCCATCCCACACCACAGACGGCCTGCCAACAACAGAACAACAACAGAACGTGAGGAGATATTTATTCATCTAATACATAGTATACATGGTAAACCCTGTCCCCTGGCTGTACCATGTCTTAGACGACTTTCCAAGTCAAGTGTTGCATAGGTTCTACACAGGTGATTCTACATCCCAAATGGCACCCTATTCCCTACATAGTGCACTACTTTAGACCAAAGCCCTGTGGGGAATAGGGAGCCATTTGGGACACACCCACAGAGTGTTTTGGTCGAGGCTCAGTGACTGATGACGTACGCTGCAGTGTTGCACTTCACACTTTACACATAATAACATTCATACTAAAAACGTGGCTGATCTTATACTGACAGGACAGAGGAGGTAAGAGCTGTTCACACCACTCAGCTAAACTGGACTGGCCTGGTTCCACAGAGGAGTTAAGAGCTGTTCACGCCACTCAGCCAAACTGGACTGGTTCCACAGAGGAGGTAAGAGCTGTTCACACCACTCAGCCAAACTGGACTGGTTCCACAGAGGAGGTAAGAGCTGTTCACACCACTCAGCCAAACTGGACTGGTTCCACAGAGGAGGTAAGAGCTGTTCACACCACTCAGCCAAACTGGACTGGTTCCACAGAGGAGGTAAGAGCTGTTCACACCACTCAGCCAAACTGGACTGGTTCCACAGAGGAGTTAAGAGCTGTTCACACCACTCAGCTAAACTGGACTGGTTCCACAGAGGAGTTAAGAGCTGTTCACACCACTCAGCTAAACTGGACTGGACTGGTTCCACAGAGGAGGTAAGAGCTGTTCACACCACTCAGCCAAACTGGACTGGTTCCACAGAGGAGGTAAGAGCTGTTCACACCACTCAGCCAAACTGGACTGGTTCCTTAGAGGAGTTAAGAGCTGTTCACACCACTCAGCCAAACTGGACTGGTTCCTTAGAGGAGTTAGGAGCTGTTCACACCACTCAGCCAAACTGGACTGGTTCCTTAGAGGAGTTAAGAGCTGTTCACACCACTCAGCCAAACTGGACTGGTTCCTTAGAGGAGTTAAGAGCTGTTCACACCACTCAGCCAAACTGGACTGGCCTGGTTCCACAGAGGAGTTAAGAGCTGTTCACACCACTCAGCCAAACTGGACTGGTTCCTTAGAGGAGTTAAGAGCTGTTCACACCACTCAGCTAAACTGGACTGGCCTGGTTCCACAGAGGAGGTAAGAGCTGTTCACACCACTCAGCCAAACTGGACTGGCCTGGTTCCACAGAGGAGTTAAGAGCTGTTCACACCACTCAGCCAAACTGGACTGGTTCCACATCTACCATAGTTGCTGGAAAGAACCATGTGAAAGGAAACTATCTGAGTCAGCAGGTTGGTTCTGCTTGGCACGATAGTGTGAAAGGGTCCATAGATTCTCAACATACTCATATTACTGATAAAATTACCTCTATAGCTCTCACTGCCATGCTCCTGTCTACAAAGAGTACATGCTAAATGGAATCCTTGGGACGTCCAACTCTGATGTCACCTCATTGAAGTTCAAATGTAAAGACAGTTAAAGAAAAATATATTTTGGTATTTGTTTCATTAGTCCGTTGTTGACATCGTCCCAAAATGTTTGATTTGTCAGCAAGTTTTCAAGAGACAGAAATCATCCCTGTATGATAAATGGGTATGATGCTGCTTCAATGGGTAGGTTCATCCCAAGGATCCCAGTTAGCAACTACTGTTTCTCAGTCAGTTTAAATGAGGCAGGACAAAATGCCTCTCCTTCATTTCATACACAGTCATCTCCATTATATGATCACAACGACAACAACAAAACTGCATGAGGATTCGGTTGAAGGAGAATTTAGGAATTATATTCAGACTAGAGTTACCTAACCGATGAACGTTGTAATTTCTACCGACACATCGGAGACAGATTGTTAGTAGAGGGACCAGCTGGGGTGATGGGTGAGTCTCTCCCGGTGTTGTTTAAGGTGAAGAAATGGTCGTTGGCACCTCTGCTACATGTTGTAATTAAGACAAAACATGTCAGGAAAGGGACCACTACTGGAGCAGCTCTCCTGCTGTTTGTTAAGTAAGATCTAACCTCGTCCCCCCCAGGCTCATTACCACACAGAAAGAGATGGCTGGCGACAAGACAGACTACGGGGCTAGATTGAAGATCCACCATAAAGCCCGATTTGAAATGTAAAGATCATTTCATATTGAGCTGACATATGCAGCGTTTACAGTGAATGCAGTATCCGCTAACGCAGGAAACATTGCCTTTAAATGTAAATCTTGTTATAGCGCCTATCTTCCCGCGGCCCAGATTGAATCTGAGCCTAGGATCACAGAATATTGAAAACCAGGAGAATAAATATCAGACGTGGATTAAATAAATCAAGGGTCAATATATCTCTCTATATAGCGGTTGGATTTCTACCTCCTGGATACGGTTGGATTTGTACCTCCTGGATACGGTTGGATTTGCACCTCCTGGATACGGTTGGAGTTGTAACTTTTGGATACGGTTGGATTTGTATATCCTGGATACGGTTGGATTTGTTCCTCCTGGATACGGTTGGATTTGTACCTCCTGGATACGGTTGGATTTGTACCTCCTGGATACGGTTGGATTTGTTCATCCTGGATACGGTTGGATTTGTACCTCCTGGATACGGTTGGATTTGTACCTCCTGGATACGGTTGGATTTGTTCATCCTTGATACGGTTGGATTTGTACCTCCTGGATACGGTTGGATTTGTACCTCTTGGATACGGTTGGATTTGTTCATCCTGGATACGGTTGGATTTGTACCTCCTGGATACGGTTGGAGGCCCTATAAAGATCTCTTCAAGGTTCGGCCCTATAAAGATCTCTTCAAGGTTCGTCCATAAATTAGACTCTATAAAGATTTCTTCAAGGTTCTGCCATAAATTAGACTCTATAAATATCTCTTCAAGGTTCGGCCATATAAAGATTTCTTCAAGGTTCGGCCCTATAAAGATCTCTTCAAGGTTTGGCCATATAAAGATCTCTTCAAGGTTCGGCCCTATAAAGATCTCTTCATGGTTCGGCCATAAATTAGACTATAAAGATCTCTTCAAGGTTCGGCCATATAAAGATCTCTTCAAGGTTCGGCCATATAAAGATCTCTTCAAGGTTCGGCCATAAATTAGACTCTATAAAGATCTCTTCAAGGTTCGGCCATATAAAGATCTCTTCAAGGTTCGGCCATATAAAGATCTCTTCAAGGTTCGGCGCTATAAAGATCTCTTCAAGGTTCGGCCCTATAAAGATCTCTTCAAGGTTCGGCCCTATAAAGATCTCTTCAAGGTTCGGCCATATAAAAGGACAAACAGACTGGAGCACCGGGCTACTTCCTGGTTCCAATCAGTACACCATAAATTAGACTATAAAGATCACTTCAAGGTTCGGCCTTATAAAGATCTCTTCAAGGTTCGGCCATATAAAGATCTCTTCAAGGTTCGGCCATATAAAGATCGCTTCAAGGTTCGGCCCTATAAAGATCTCTTCAAGGTTCGGCCATATAAAAGGACAAACAGACTGGAGCACCGGGCTACTTCCTGGTTCCAATCAGTACACCATAAATTAGACTCTATAAAGATCTCTTCAAGGTTCGGCCTTATAAAGATCTCTTCAAGGTTCGGCCTTATAAAGATCTCTTCAAGGTTCGGCCATATAAAGATCTCTTCAAGGTTCGGCCCTATAAAGATCTCTTCAAGGTTCGGCCCTATAAAGATCTCTTCAAGGTTCGGCCATATAAAAGGACAAACAGACTGGAGCACCGGGCTACTTCCTGGTTCCAATCAGTACACCATAAATTAGACTCTATAAAGATCTCTTCAAGGTTCGGCCCTATAAAGATCTCTTCAAGGTTCTGCCATAAATTAGACTCTATAAATATCTCTTCAAGGTTCGGCCATATAAAGATTTCTTCAAGGTTCGGCCCTATAAAGATCTCTTCAAGGTTTGGCCATATAAAGATCTCTTCAAGGTTCGGCCCTATAAAGATCTCTTCATGGTTCGGCCATTATTTAGACTATAAAGATCTCTTCAAGGTTCGGCCCTATAAAGATCTCTTCAAGGTTCGGCCCTATAAAGATCTCTTCAAGGTTCGGCCATATAAAAGGACAAACAGACTGGAGCACCGGGCTACTTCCTGGTTCCAATCACTCCAACGTTAGTGTGTGAATACTGAAGATTGCTGGTGTGGGCTGAAGAAATGGCTTTGACTTTGACATTGTAGCAGTGTTCACCTCTGATTACATTTCTCCATTGTGGGCTGTTGGAAGGGGCTGGAGGAAACGCTGTTCTCTATACTGGGCCATTGTGTTATGAACAGTGTCCAAGTCAAGTGTGACAAACATACATAACCGGTATGTATATACTGTACATCATAGAACAGAAGGGCTGAAGGAAGACTCTTCACTAAACAGTGTGTTTGGTGTTGAGTGTTAATTATGGACAAATCATAGATCCTTGGATCTTACATACATCATACAGCTGGAAGGACAACCCCTCCTGTGGCCTACTGGGTAATAACAGTGGAGACAGCTGGAAGGACAACCCCTCCTGTGGCCTACTGGGTAATAACAGTGGAGACAGCTGGAAGGACAACCCCTCCTGTGGCCTACTGGGTAATAACAGTGGAGACAGCTGGAAGGACAACCCCTCCTGTGGCCTACTGGGTAATAACAGTGGAGACAGCTGGAAGGACAACCCCTCCTGTGGCCTACTGGGTAATAACAGTGGAGACAGCTGGAAGGACAACCCCTCCTGTGGCCTACTGGGTAATAACAGTGGAGACAGCTGGAAGGACAACCCCTCCTGTGGCCTACTGGGTAATAACAGTGGAGACAGCTGGAAGGACAACCCCTCCTGTGGCCTACTGGGTAATAACAGTGGAGACAGCTGGAAGGACAACCCCTCCTGTGGCCTACTGGGTAATAACAGTGGAGACAGCTGGAAGGACAACCCCTCCTGTGGCCTACTATAACAGTGGAGAGAGCTACAGTACCTGTACAAACCAATTAAAAGTGAAGGAAGAAGCATGTGAATATAATATATTCTTCTGGTATTTAGATTCTACTGTCTATAAAAAAAAGCTACATAATTGTTCAGCTATCTTTGACCACCAACGATCACGCTCATCTTCCGTCCCTAACCAACCTCTTCCTGGTTCGACCCGGGTCCGTCTCCAAAATGGCCGCCGAGTTTCCTGTATCGTGTGGTAGCAGGTCAGCTTCTGACAGGACACTCAGTGAGCTTTTTGCTGTCTTGACTGTAGTTCCTGTCCCTCTGAGAGTCTTTGGCACCTCTCATTCTTATTGAATGACTGAGACACAAGCTCCTCATTCAAGACAATCCGTTGGGCAAATCTGAAATTAGCACCCTATTCCCTATGTAGTGCACTCTTTCTGCAGTTGTCCGCTATATAGAGAATAGGGTTCCATTTGGAACACAGGCCCCTTGTGTATTTCCTCTGTTCTCTAGCGGCCCGGCTAGCTGGTCCCCTGTGTGTTGCCATGACCACCAGCGGGCCGCTCGCTGTGCTGTGATTGGCAGCTGGCACGTTGCCCCTCCCCCCCGAGGCCCCTCCCCTCGTCAGTGGGTCTTCCACAAGGGGTTGTGATACACCCAGCCCTCGCCCTGAGAGAAAGAGAGAGAGACAGAGAGAGAGAGAGAGAGAGAGGCAGAGAGAGACAGAGAGAGAGAGAGAGAGAGAGTGAGAGAGACAGAGAGAGAGAGAGAGGGACAGAGAGCGAGAGAGAGAGCGAGCGAGAGAGAGAGAGAGAGTGAGAGAGACAGAGAGCGAGCGAGAGAGAGCGTTTGAGAGAGAGAGAACGAGAGAGAGAGAGCGAGAGAGAGAACGAGAGAGAGAGAGAGAGAGAGAACGAGAGAGTGAGAGACAGAGAGAGAGTTAGAGACAGACAGAGAGCGAGAGAGAGAGAACGAGAGAGAAAGAGCAAGAGAGAGCAAAGGGAAACATGTTTACTAGTGTCTTTTTAAAAATCATTTTGATTGTGAACAGACATTAAAGACAACACCAGGGAAGCTGACTCAAAGTTTGAGGTAATGTCAGAGGTCAAAGTGAACCGCTCAGGTCCTAGTTCCTCACCTCCTTGATGAAGTACTTGGGTGTCCAGGGTGTGTTGGAGGCAGCTCTCTGTCGGCCCTCTGCTCTCTGCCTCTCCTCCAGACAGTGTTTGTGCTCTGTAGCAGAGTCAATGTTTCCTGATCTCAGAGCTGAGGTAACATGCTGCCACAGACGCCTGTAGAGGGACACTATACCATTATTACTGATCTCAGAGCTGAGGTAACATGCTGCCACAGACGCCTGTAGAGGGACACTATACCATTATTACTGATCTCAGAGCTGAGGTAACACTCTGCCACAGACGCCTGTAGAGGGACACTATACCAGTATTACTGATCTCAGATCTGAGGTAACATGCTGCCACAGACGCCTGTAGAGGGACACTATACCATTATTACTGATCTCAGAGCTGAGGTAACATGCTGCCACAGACGCCTGTAGAGGGACACTATACCATTATTACTGATCTCAGAGCTGAGGTAACACTCTGCCACAGACGCCTGTGTGTGTGAGGACATTGTGTTAAAAGTCACAGGAACGTTCTCAGAGAAGTGTGTCATCTCTCTTCTTCTCTGTCTGGAGCATCAGGAACAGTCAGATCTCACACCCCTCCCTCCCTCCCTCCCTTCTTCACTCCCTCCCTCCCTCCCTCCCTTCTCACCGTGATTCGTAGTGTTGCTGTTTCTCCATGGGGCGTATCTCCCTCCCTCCCTCCTCACCGTGATTCGTAGTGTCCCTGTTTCTCCATGGGGCGTACCTCCCTCCCTCCCTCCCTCCCTCCCTCCCTCCCTCCCTCCCTCCCTCCCTCCTCACCGGGATTCGTAGTGTCCCTGTTTCTCCATGGGGCGTATCTCCCTCCCTCCCTCCCTCCTCACCGTGATTCGTAGTGTCCCTGTTTCTCCAGGGGGCGTATCTCCCTCCCTCCCTCCTCACCGGGATTCGTAGTGTCCCTGTTTCTCCATGGGGCGTATCTCCCTTCCCTCCCTCCCTCCTCACCGTGATTCGTAGTGTCCCTGTTTCTCCATGGGGCGTATCTCCCTTCCCTCCCTCCCTCCCTCCCTCCCTCCCTCCCTCCCTCCCTCCTCACCGTGATTCGTAGTGTCCCTGTTTCTCCAGGGGGCGTATCTTCTTCCTGATGACAGGCAGCTTGGAGGTGTTGATGACCTTGGTCTCTCCACTGCTGTAGGTGAACTCTAGGGTACCGTTCCATTCCCCTTGGGCCTTACACACTATGGTCCCCGTCGGGTTGTGCTTCACCTCCGCTGTCACTCTAACAGGAAGAGTGACGAAGTCATTAGGTCAGACACATACAGATGGATGGACGAACACACACACACACACCGTCTCATACAGGGTGGGATAGGAATGACAGGGACCATCAAGATACCTTTTATACACATGGAAACACACTCTTCTTTCTCTCTCTCTCTCTCTCTCTCTCTCTCTCTCTCTCTCTCTCTCTCTCTCTCTCTCTCTCTCTCTCTCTCTCTCTCTCTCTCTCTCTCTCTCTCTCTCTCTCTCTCTCTCTCTCTCTCTCTCTCTCTCTCTCTCTCTCTCTCTCTCTCTCTCTCTCTCTCTCTCTCTCTCTCTCTCTCTCTCTCTCTCTCCCCCTTCTCTGTCTCTGTCTCTCACCCAGACCCACCTGTGTATCTTTCCTCCATAGAAGGGTTTAGTATGGAAGGTAACGGTGGCAGAGTATCCACTCTTGGCACAACTGATGGTGACTTTCCCTCCCAGCTCCACCCAGGGTACGGTAAGAATGGAGCGGGCGTAGGCGCAGGGCAGAGTGAACACATACTCCTCATCATGCTCCAACAGACGTAGAACACCTGGAGGAGAGAGAGAGAGAGACAGGAGAGAGACAGAGAGGAGACAGAGAGGAGAGAGAGAGAGAAGAGAGAGAGAGAGAAGAGAGAGAGAGAGATAGGAGAGACACAGAGAGGAGAGAGAGACAGAGAGGAGAGAGAGAGAGAAGAGAGAGAGAGAGAGAGAGCGAGAGAGAGATAGGAGAGAGACAGAGAGGAGAGAGAGACAGAGAGGAGAGAGACAGAGAGGAGAGAGACAGAGAGAGAGAGAGGAGAGAGAGAGAGGAGAGAGAAAGAGAAAGAGAGAGAGAGAGGAGAGAGAGGGAGAGAGAGAGAGAGAGAGAGAGAGAGAGAGAGAGAAGCACATAAATACAAGAAATGCCCACACCCACCCAAACCTTCCATAACAAAGCCATCACCTACAGAGAGAAGAGAAGAAGAGTCCCCTAAGCAAGCTGGTCCTAAGCAACACAATTAGACCCAACCAAATCGTGAGAAAACAAAAAGATAATTACTTGACACATTGGAAAGAATTAACAAAAAAACAGCAAACTACAATGCTATTTGGCCCTAAACAGAGAGTACACAGTGGCAGAATACCTGACCACTGTGACTGACCCAAACCTAAGGAAAGCTTTGACTAAGTACAGACTCAGTGAGCATAGCCTTGCTATTGAGAAAGGCCGTTAGTAAAGCTTTGACTAAGTACAGACTCAGTGAGCATAGCCTTGCTATTGAGAAAGGCCGCCGTAGGCAGACATGGCTCTCAAGAGAAGACAGGCTATGTGCTCGCTGCCCACAAAATGAGGTGGAAACTGAGCTGCACTTCCTAACCTCCTGTCCAATGTATGACCATATTAGAGAGACATATTTCCCTCAGATTACACAGATCCACAAAGAATTTAAAAACAAATCAAACACTGATAAACTCCCATATCTGTTGGGTGAAATGCAGTCACAGCAGCAAAATTTGTGGCCCGTTGCCATGAGAACGGGGCATCCAGTGGAACACAAACAACCTTGTAAATACATCCCATAATCATCTGTTTATTCATATTCCCTTTCATACTTCAACTTGTTGCACATTGTTACAACACTGTACAGAGGCAATAATATAACATTTAAAATGTCCATATTCTTTTAAATATTTAGTGAGTGTAGCGTTTACTAATGGTTTCCCTTGTTGAGTTCACCTTGTATTTACTGTCTATTCCATTAACATTACCAAAGCAAATGACCCACAACAGCCCTTTGAATTGGAGAGAGAGAGAGAGGTCAGAGGTCAGTCAGAGAACACCTTGTGACTGCTGTGACAAAGACTCATTTCAACCAGATGTACCCAGCTTGTGTTCTATTACCCCTTGGTAACAGGACTGGATCCTAGTTAATGTGGTAACAGGACTGGATCCTAGTTAATGTGGTAACAGGACTGGATCCTAGTTAATGTGGTAACAGGACTGGATCCTAGTTAATGTGGTAACAGGACTGGATCCTAGTTAATGTGGTAACAGGACTGGATCCTAGTTAATGTGGTAACAGGACTGGATCCTAGTTAATGTGGTAACAGGACTGGATCCTAGTTAATGTGGTAACAGGACTGGATCCTAGTTAATGTGGTAACAGGACTGGATCCTAGTTAATGTGGTAACAGGACTGGATCCTAGTTAATGTGGTAACAGGACTGGATCCTAGTTAATGTGGTAACAGGACTGGATCCTAGTTAATGTGGTAACAGGACTGGATCCTAGTTAATACAGGAACAGGACTGGATCCTAGTTAATACCGTAACAGGGCTGGATCCTAGTTAATGTGGTAACAGGACTGGATCCTAGTTAATGTGGTAACAGGACTGGATCCTAGTTAATGTGGTAACAGGACTGGATTCTAGTTAATGTGGTAACAGGACTGGATCCTAGTTAATGTGGTAACAGGACTGGATCCTAGTTAATGTGGTAACAAGAATGGATTCTAGTTAATGTGGTAACAGGACTGGATCCTAGTTAATGTGGTAACAGGACTGGATTCTAGTTAATGTGGTAACAGGACTGGATCCTAGTTAATGTGGTAACAGGACTGGATCCTAGTTAATGTGGTAACAGGACTGGATCCTAGTTAATACAGGAACAGGACTGGATCCTAGTTAATGTGGTAACAGGACTGGATCCTAGTTAATACAGGAACAGGACTGGATCCTAGTTAATGTGGTAACAGGACTGGATCCTAGTTAATGTGGTAACAGGACTGGATCCTAGTTAATACAGGAACAGGACTGGATCCTAGTTAATGTGGTAACAGGACTGGATCCTAGTTAATGTGGTAACAGGACTGGATCCTAGTTAATGTGGTAACAGGACTGGATCCTAGTTAATGTGGTAACAGGACTGGATTCTAGTTAATGTGGTAACAGGACTGGATCCTAGTTAATGTGGTAACAGGACTGGATCCTAGTTAATGTGGTAACAGGACTGGATCCTAGTTAATGTGGTAACAGGACTGGATCCTAGTTAATACAGGAACAGGACTGGATCCTAGTTAATGTGGTAACAGGACTGGATCCTAGTTAATGTGGTAACAGGACTGGATCCTAGTTAATGTGGTAACAGGACTGGATCCTAGTTAATGTGGTAACAGGACTGGATCCTAGTTAATGTGGTAACAGGACTGGATCCTAGTTAATGTGGTAACAGGACTGGATCCTAGTTAATGTGGTAACAGGACTGGATCCTAGTTAATGTGGTAACAGGACTGGATCCTAGTTAATGTGGTAACAGGACTGGATCCTAGTTAATACAGGAACAGGACTGGATCCTAGTTAATGTGGTAACAGGACTGGATCCTAGTTAATGTGGTAACAGGACTGGATCCTAGTTAATGTGGTAACAGGACTGGATCCTAGATAATACCGTAACAGGACTGGATCCTAGTTAATACAGGAACAGGACTGGATCCTAGTTAATGTGGTAACAGGACTGGATTCTAGTTAATGTGGTAACAGGACTGGATCCTAGTTAATGTGGTAACAGGACTGGATCCTAGTTAATGTGGTAACAGGACTGGATCCTAGTTAATGTGGTAACAGGACTGGATCCTAGTTAATGTGGTAACAGGACTGGATCCTAGTTAATGTGGTAACAGGACTGGATCCTAGTTAATGTGGTAACAGGACTGGATCCTAGTTAATGTGGTAACAGGACTGGATCCTAGTTAATGTGGTAACAGGACTGGATCCTAGTTAATGTGGTAACAGGACTGGATCCTAGTTAATGTGGTAACAGGACTGGATCCTAGTTAATACAGGAACAGGACTGGATCCTAGTTAATACAGGAACAGGACTGGATCCTAGTTAATACAGGAACAGGACTGGATCCTAGTTAATGTGGTAACAGGACTGGATCCTAGTTAATGTGGTAACAGGACTGGATCCTAGTTAATACAGGAACAGGACTGGATCCTAGTTAATGTGGTAACAGGACTGGATCCTAGTTAATGTGGTAACAGGACTGGATCCTAGTTAATGTGGTAACAGGACTGGATCCTAGTTAATGTGGTAACAGGACTGGATTCTAGTTAATGTGGTAACAGGACTGGATCCTAGTTAATGTGGTAACAGGACTGGATCCTAGTTAATGTGGTAACAGGACTGGATCCTAGTTAATGTGGTAACAGGACTGGATCCTAGTTAATACAGGAACAGGACTGGATCCTAGTTAATGTGGTAACAGGACTGGATCCTAGTTAATGTGGTAACAGGACTGGATCCTAGTTAATGTGGTAACAGGACTGGATCCTAGTTAATGTGGTAACAGGACTGGATCCTAGTTAATGTGGTAACAGGACTGGATCCTAGTTAATGTGGTAACAGGACTGGATCCTAGTTAATGTGGTAACAGGACTGGATCCTAGTTAATGTGGTAACAGGACTGGATCCTAGTTAATGTGGTAACAGGACTGGATCCTAGTTAATACAGGAACAGGACTGGATCCTAGTTAATGTGGTAACAGGACTGGATCCTAGTTAATGTGGTAACAGGACTGGATCCTAGTTAATGTGGTAACAGGACTGGATCCTAGTTAATGTGGTAACAGGACTGGATCCTAGTTAATACCGTAACAGGACTGGATCCTAGTTAATGTGGTAACAGGACTGGATCCTAGTTAATGTGGTAACAGGACTGGATCCTAGTTAATGTGGTAACAGGACTGGATTCTAGTTAATGTGGTAACAGGACTGGATCCTAGTTAATGTGGTAACAGGACTGGATCCTAGTTAATGTGGTAACAAGAATGGATTCTAGTTAATGTGGTAACAGGACTGGATCCTAGTTAATGTGGTAACAGGACTGGATTCTAGTTAATGTGGTAACAGGACTGGATCCTAGTTAATGTGGTAACAGGACTGGATCCTAGTTAATGTGGTAACAGGACTGGATCCTAGTTAATACAGGAACAGGACTGGATCCTAGTTAATGTGGTAACAGGACTGGATCCTAGTTAATACAGGAACAGGACTGGATCCTAGTTAATGTGGTAACAGGACTGGATCCTAGTTAATGTGGTAACAGGACTGGATCCTAGTTAATACAGGAACAGGACTGGATCCTAGTTAATGTGGTAACAGGACTGGATCCTAGTTAATGTGGTAACAGGACTGGATCCTAGTTAATGTGGTAACAGGACTGGATCCTAGTTAATGTGGTAACAGGACTGGATTCTAGTTAATGTGGTAACAGGACTGGATCCTAGTTAATGTGGTAACAGGACTGGATCCTAGTTAATGTGGTAACAGGACTGGATCCTAGTTAATGTGGTAACAGGACTGGATCCTAGTTAATACAGGAACAGGACTGGATCCTAGTTAATGTGGTAACAGGGCTGGATCCTAGTTCATGTGGTAACAGGACTGGATCCTAGTTAATGTGGTAACAGGACTGGATCCTAGTTAATGTGGTAACAGGACTGGATCCTAGTTAATGTGGTAACAGGACTGGATCCTAGTTAATGTGGTAACAGGACTGGATCCTAGTTAATGTGGTAACAGGACTGGATCCTAGTTAATGTGGTAACAGGACTGGATCCTAGTTAATGTGGTAACAGGACTGGATCCTAGTTAATACAGGAACAGGACTGGATCCTAGTTAATGTGGTAACAGGACTGGATCCTAGTTAATGTGGTAACAGGACTGGATCCTAGTTAATGTGGTAACAGGACTGGATCCTAGTTAATACCGTAACAGGACTGGATCCTAGTTAATACAGGAACAGGACTGGATCCTAGTTAATGTGGTAACAGGACTGGATTCTAGTTAATGTGGTAACAGGACTGGATCCTAGTTAATGTGGTAACAGGACTGGATCCTAGTTAATGTGGTAACAGGACTGGATCCTAGTTAATGTGGTAACAGGACTGGATCCTAGTTAATGTGGTAACAGGACTGGATCCTAGTTAATGTGGTAACAGGACTGGATCCTAGTTAATGTGGTAACAGGACTGGATCCTAGTTAATGTGGTAACAGGACTGGATCCTAGTTAATGTGGTAACAGGACTGGATCCTAGTTAATGTGGTAACAGGACTGGATCCTAGTTAATGTGGTAACAGGACTGGATCCTAGTTAATGTGGTAACAGGACTGGATCCTAGTTAATACAGGAACAGGACTGGATCCTAGTTAATGTGGTAACAGGACTGGATCCTAGTTAATACAGGAACAGGACTGGATCCTAGTTAATGTGGTAACAGGACTGGATCCTAGTTAATGTGGTAACAGGACTGGATCCTAGTTAATACAGGAACAGGACTGGATCCTAGTTAATGTGGTAACAGGACTGGATCCTAGTTAATGTGGTAACAGGACTGGATCCTAGTTAATGTGGTAACAGGACTGGATCCTAGTTAATGTGGTAACAGGACTGGATTCTAGTTAATGTGGTAACAGGACTGGATCCTAGTTAATGTGGTAACAGGACTGGATCCTAGTTAATGTGGTAACAGGACTGGATCCTAGTTAATGTGGTAACAGGACTGGATCCTAGTTAATACAGGAACAGGACTGGATCCTAGTTAATGTGGTAACAGGACTGGATCCTAGTTAATGTGGTAACAGGACTGGATCCTAGTTAATGTGGTAACAGGACTGGATCCTAGTTAATGTGGTAACAGGACTGGATCCTAGTTAATGTGGTAACAGGACTGGATCCTAGTTAATGTGGTAACAGGACTGGATCCTAGTTAATGTGGTAACAGGACTGGATCCTAGTTAATGTGGTAACAGGACTGGATCCTAGTTAATGTGGTAACAGGACTGGATCCTAGTTAATACAGGAACAGGACTGGATCCTAGTTAATGTGGTAACAGGACTGGATCCTAGTTAATGTGGTAACAGGACTGGATCCTAGTTAATGTGGTAACAGGACTGGATCCTAGTTAATACCGTAACAGGACTGGATCCTAGTTAATACAGGAACAGGACTGGATCCTAGTTAATGTGGTAACAGGACTGGATTCTAGTTAATGTGGTAACAGGACTGGATCCTAGTTAATGTGGTAACAGGACTGGATCCTAGTTAATGTGGTAACAGGACTGGATCCTAGTTAATGTGGTAACAGGACTGGATCCTAGTTAATGTGGTAACAGGACTGGATCCTAGTTAATGTGGTAACAGGACTGGATCCTAGTTAATGTGGTAACAGGACTGGATCCTAGTTAATGTGGTAACAGGACTGGATTCTAGTTAATGTGGTAACAGGACTGGATCCTAGTTAATGTGGTAACAGGACTGGATCCTAGTTAATGTGGTAACAGGACTGGATCCTAGTTAATGTGGTAACAGGACTGGATCCTAGTTAATGTGGTAACAGGATTGGATCCTAGTTAATGTGGTAACAGGACTGGATCCTAGTTAATGTGGTAACAGGACTGGATCCTAGTTAATACAGGAACAGGACTGGATCCTAGTTAATGTGGTAACAGGACTGGATTCTAGTTAATGTGGTAACAGGACTGGATCCTAGTTAATGTGGTAACAGGACTGGATTCTAGTTAATGTGGTAACAGGACTGGATTCTAGTTAATGTGGTAACAGGACTGGATCCTAGTTAATGTGGTAACAGGACTGGATCCTAGTTAATACAGGAACAGGACTGGATCCTAGTTAATGTGGTAACAGGACTGGATCCTAGTTAATACAGGAACAGGACTGGATCCTAGTTAATGTGGTAACAGGGCTGGATCCTAGTTCATGTGGTAACAGGACTGGATCCTAGTTAATGTGGTAACAGGACTGGATCCTAGTTAATGTGGTAACAGGACTGGATCCTAGTTAATGTGGTAACAGGACTGGATCCTAGTTAATGTGGTAACAGGACTGGATCCTAGTTAATGTGGTAACAGGACTGGATCCTAGTTAATGTGGTAACAGGACTGGATCCTAGTTAATGTGGTAACAGGACTGGATCCTAGTTAATGTGGTAACAGGACTGGATCCTAGTTAATGTGGTAACAGGACTGGATCCTAGTTAATGTGGTAACAGGACTGGATCCTAGTTAATGTGGTAACAGGACTGGATCCTAGTTAATGTGGTAACAGGACTGGATCCTAGTTAATGTGGTAACAGGACTGGATCCTAGTTAATGTGGTAACAGGACTGGATCCTAGTTAATGTGGTAACAGGACTGGATCCTAGTTAATGTGGTAACAGGACTGGATCCTAGTTAATGTGGTAACAGGACTGGATCCTAGTTAATGTGGTAACAGGACTGGATCCTAGTTAATACCGTAACAGGACTGGATCCTAGTTAATGTGGTAACAGGACTGGATCCTAGTTAATACTGTAACAGGACTGGATCCTAGTTAATGTGGTAACAGGACTGGATCCTAGTTAATACCGTAACAGGACTGGATCCTAGTTGGTTCTCTCCTCTCTCTGAGTCCTGTCCTGTCCTGGTTCTCTCCTCTCTCCTCCTCTCTCTGAGTCCTGTCCTGTCCTGGTTCTCTCCTCTCTCTGAGTCCTGTCCTGTCCTGGCTCTCTCCTCTCTCCTCCTCTCTCTGAGTCCTGTCCTGGTTCTCTCCTCTCTCCTCCTCTCTCTGAGTCCTGTCCTGTCCTGGTTCTCTCCTCTCTCTGAGTCCTGTCCTGGCTCTCTCCTCTCTCCTCCTCTCTCTGAGTCCTGTCCTGGTTCTGTCCTCTCTGCTCCTCTCTCTGAGTCCTGTCCTGTCCTGGTTCTCTCCTCTCTCTGAGTCCTGTCCTGTCCTGGTTCTCTCCTCTCTGCTCCTCTCTCTGAGTCCTGTCCTGGTTCTCTCCTCTCTGCTCCTCTCTCTGAGTCCTGTCCTGTCCTGGTTCTCTCCTCTCTCTGAGTCCTGTCCTGTCCTGGTTCTCTCCTCTCTCTGAGTCCTGTCCTGTCCTGGTTCTCTCCTCTCTGCTCCTCTCTCTGAGTCCTGTCCTGGTTCTCTCCTCTCTCTTCCTCTCTCTGAGTCCTGTCCTGGTTCTCTCCTCTCTCCTCCTCTCTCTGAGTCCTGTCCTGTCCTTGTTCTCTCCTCTCTCTGAGTCCTGTCCTGGCTCTCTCCTCTCTCCTCCTTTCTCTGAGTCCTGTCCTGGTTCTGTTCTCTCTCCTCCTCTCTCTGAGTCCTGTCCCGTCCTGGTTCTCTCCTCTCTCTGAGTCCTGTCCTGTCCTGGTTCTCTCCTCTCTGCTCCTCTCTCTGAGTCCTGTCCTGGTTCTCTCCTCTCTGCTCCTCTCTCTGAGTCCTGTCCTGTCCTGGTTCTCTCCTCTCTCTGAGTCCTGTCCTGTCCTGGTTCTCTCCTCTCTGCTCTTCTCTCTGAGTCCTGTCCTGGTTCTCTCCTCTCTGCTCCTCTCTCTGAGTCCTGTGCTGGTTGTCTCCTCTCTGCTCCTCTCTCCGAGTCCTGTCCTGGTTCTCTCCTCTCTGCTCCTCTCTCTGAGTCCTGTCCTGGTTCTCTCCTCTCTGAGTCCTGTCCTGTCTCTCATCTCTCCTCTCTGTTATCTGTGTTACATCCAAAGTACTGCCCTGGCCCTCTCATCTCTCCTCTCTCTGAGTCCTGTCCTGTCCTGGTTCTCTCCTCTCTGAGTCCTGTCCTGTCTCTCATCTCTCCTCTCTGTTATCTGTGTTACATCCAAAGTACTGCCCTGGCCTGGTTCTCTCCTCTCTCTGAGCCCTGGCCTGGCCCTCTCATCTCTCCTCTCTCAGTACATTACATAAGAGACAGCTGGGTGAAATCTGCTGCGGGCAGAAACCCAGGTCTGACAGATCCACATCTGTCTCCCCAAGACAGGAGGGGGTGGAGGGGGGAGGGGTGGAGGGGGGAGGGGAGAGAGGAGATGGCCCTGCCTCAGTGTCTTTCTGGAGGGGTGGAGGGGGGAGATGGCCCTGCTTCAGTGTCTTTCTGGAGAGGTGGAGGGGGGAGGGGAGGGGGGGGGGGAGAGAGATGGCCCTGCCTCAGTGTCTTTATGGAGTGGGGAGGGGTGGAGGGGGAGAGGAGATGGCCCTGCCTCAGTGTCTTTCTGGAGGGGTGGAGGGGGGAGAGGAGATGGCCCTGCCTCAGTGTCTTTCTGGAGGGGGGAGGGGTGGAGGGGGGAGTGGAGATGGCCCTGCCTCAGTGTCTTTCTGGAGGGGTGGAGGGGGGAGAGGAGATAGCCCTGCCTCAGTATCTTTCTGGAGGGGTGGAGGGGGGAGAGGAGATGGCCCTGCCTCAGTGTCTTTCTGGAGGGGTGGAGGGGGGAGGGGTGGAGTGGGAGAGGAGATGGCCCAAAAATCAGTGTCTTTCTGGAGGGGTGGAGGGGGGATGAGAGGGAGGGCCTGATGCATCTGTTTCCCAAATACAGGAAGGGTTGGGGCGGTCGGCACATTGCAGGAAGTGCTCAGTGAGAGGCTCTCGGCTCGCTAGCCTGGCAGCGCTATTGTGAGAATGTGTGAGAATGCCAGGTCAGCATTTCTTACTTAGAGTGCCCACATCACCTGCTGTCACAAACACACACCCACACACTCACCAGCATGCTAGCACACATGTACAAGTGCACAATCACACACACACACACACACACACACACACACACACACACACACACACACACACACACACACACACACACACACACACACACACACACACACACACACACACACACACACACACACACACACACACACACACACACACAGACATGCTTCCCTCACTGTCTGCCTGCCACACAAGGTTCGCTGCAAAGGATGCTGGGGGTAAACGACGAGGTGCGTTAGATGTCACCGAGTGACAGACAGTGGAGCCAATCCCCTGTCTCTATATCAGACTACCAGGTTGACCATCACAATCCCCTGTCTCTATATCAGACTACCAGGTTGACCATCACAATCCTCTGTATCAGACCATCACGTTGACCATCACAATCCTGTGTCTCTATATCAGACCACCACGTTGACCATCACAATCCCCTGTCTCTATATCAGACCACCACGTTGACCATCACAATCCTCTGTCTCTATAGCAGGCTACCAGGTTGACCATCACAATCCTCTGTATCAGACCATCACGTTGACCATCACAATCCTGTGTCTCTATATCAGACCACCACGTTGACCATCACAATCCCCTGTCTCTATATCAGGCTACCAGGTTGACCATCACAATCCCCTGTCTCTATATCAGACCACCAGGTTGACCATCACAATCCTCTGTCTCTATAGCAGGCTACCAGATTGACCATCACAATCCTCTGTATCAGACCATCACGTTGACCATCACAATCCTGTGTCTCTATATCAGACCACCACGTTGACCATCACAATCCCCTGTCTCTATATCAGGCTACCAGGTTGACCATCACAATCCTCCGTCTCTATATCAGGCTACCAGGTCTCTATATCAGGCTACCAGGTTGACCATCACAATCCCCTGTCTCTATATCAGACTACCAGGTTGACCATCACAATCCCCTGTCTCTATATCAGACTACCAGGTTGACCATCACAATCCTCTGTATCAGACCATCACGGTGACCATCACAATCCTGTGTCTCTATATCAGACCACCACGTTGACCATCACAATCCCCTGTCTCTATATCAGACTACCAGGTTGACCATCACAATCCTCTGTATCAAACCACCACGTTGACCATCACAATCCCCTGTCTCTATATCAGACTACCAGGTTGACCATCACAATCCCCTGTCTCTATATCAGACTACCAGGTTGACCATCACAATCCCCTGTCTCTATATCAGACTACCAGGTTGACCATCACAATCCCCTGTCTCTATATCAGACTACCAGGTTGACCATCACAATCCCCTGTCTCTATATCAGACTACCAGGTTGACCATCACAATCCCCTGTCTCTATATCAGACCACCACGTTGACCATCACAATCCCCTGTCTCTATATCAGACTACCAGGTTGACCATCACAATCCTCTGTATCAGACCACCACGTTGACCATCACAATCCCCTGTCTCTATATCAGACTACCAGGTTGACCATCACAATCCCCTGTCTCTATATCAGACTACCAGGTTGACCATCACAATCCCCTGTCTCTATATCAGACTACCAGGTTGACCATCACAATCCACTGTCTCTATATCAGACTACCAGGTTGACCATCACAATCCCCTGTCTCTATATCAGACTACCAGGTTGACCATCACAATCCTCTGTATCAGACCATCACGGTGACCATCACAATCCCCTGTCTCTATATCAGACTACCAGGTTGACCATCACAATCCCCTGTCTCTATATCAGACTACCAGGTTGACCATCACAATCCCCTGTCTCTATATCAGACTACCAGGTTGACCATCACAATCCACTGTCTCTATATCAGACTACCAGGTTGACCATCACAATCCCCTGTCTCTATATCAGACTACCAGGTTGACCATCACAATCCTCTGTATCAGACCATCACGGTGACCATCACAATCCCCTGTCTCTATATCAGACTACCAGGTTGACCATCACAATCCCCTGTCTCTATATCAGACTACCAGGTTGACCATCACAATCCCCTGTCTCTATATCAGACTACCAGGTTGACCATCACAATCCCCTGTCTCTATATCAGACTACCAGGTTGACCATCACAATCCCCTGTCTCAGACTACCAGGTCTCAGACTACCAGGTTGACCATCACAATCCCCTGTATCAGACTACCAGGTCTCTATATCAGACTACCAGGTCTCTATATCAGACTACCAGGTTGACCATCACAATCCCCTGTCTCTATATCAGACTACCAGGTTGACCATCACAATCCTCTGTCTCTATATCAGGCTACCAGGTCTCTATATCAGACTACCAGGTTGACCATCACAATCCACTGTCTCTATATCAGACTACCAGGTTGACCATCACAATCCCCTGTCTCTATATCAGACTACCAGGTTGACCATCACAATCCTCTGTATCAGACCATCACGGTGACCATCACAATCCCCTGTCTCTATATCAGACTACCAGGTTGACCATCACAATCCCCTGTCTCTATATCAGACTACCAGGTTGACCATCACAATCCCCTGTCTCTATATCAGACTACCAGGTTGACCATCACAATCCCCTGTCTCTATATCAGACTACCAGGTTGACCATCACAATCCCCTGTCTCAGACTACCAGGTCTCAGACTACCAGGTTGACCATCACAATCCCCTGTATCAGACTACCAGGTCTCTATATCAGACTACCAGGTCTCTATATCAGACTACCAGGTTGACCATCACAATCCCCTGTCTCTATATCAGACTACCAGGTTGACCATCACAATCCTCTGTCTCTATATCAGGCTACCAGGTCTCTATATCAGGCTACCAGGTTGACCATCACAATCCCCTGTCTCTATATCAGACTACCAGGTTGACCATCACAATCCCCTGTCTCTATATCAGACTACCAGGTTGACCATCACAATCCCCTGTCTCTATATCAGACTACCAGGTTGACCATCACAATCCCCTGTCTCTATATCAGACTACCAGGTTGACCATCACAATCCCCTGTCTCTATATCAGACTACCAGGTCTCTATATCAGACTACCAGGTTGACCATCACAATCCTCTGTCTCTTCAAGCGTCTGCTAAGTTCACACTTGTTGAATTTGGCGCACGTGACGAATAAAGTTTTACTTGATTTGACAACCACAACACACATCTCCCCATCACCCCCCCCCCCCCCCCCCCCCCAACACACACACACCTCTACCATCACACACACACACACCACCCCCTCACCATATGTGTTCTCTCTCCTGGTTTTCATTAGCATATCTGCTATGACTCAGGGGGGAGACAAGGAGACCGTCCTCGTTAGTAATTCATGCTGTCCTAATTACTGAGAGGACTAATTGTCCGTGAGACTCAGGATAGCATAATGTCAGAAACTGCTTTGATAATCATTCAATTAAACAGACTTTATTACGAAGCAAAAACATGTTTGTTGTTAAAGGGTCAACTATTTGACATCAACGTGGAGAGGGGCTGAATCTGCTCAGTGTGTTCTGCAATATTAAAGACACAAATAAACGTTTTCAGGAATGTTTAGCTTTCGGTAAACAGTTGATCATCAAGAAGACATGTTTAGTCTGACGTCCCTCAGCGCTCTACACACAGTATCCAGAGGTACAACACACTACAGTCCTCCCTCAGCGGTCTACACACAGTATCCAGAGGTACAACACACTACAGACCTCCCTCAGCGCTCTACACACAGTATCCAGAGGTACAACACACTACAGTCCTCCCTCAGCGCTCTACACACAGTATCCAGAGGTACAACACACTACAGTCCTCCCTCAGCGCTCTACACACAGTATCCTGTGGTACAACACACTACAGTCTTCCCTCAGCGCTCTACACACAGTATCCAGAGGTACAACACACTACAGACCTCCCTCAGCGCTCTACACACAGTATCCAGAGGTACAACACACTACAGTCCTCCCTCAGCGCTCTACACACAGTATCCAGAGGTACAACACACTACAGTCCTCCCTCAGCGCTCTACACACAGTATCCAGAGGTACAACACACTACAGTCCTCCCTCAACGCTCTACACACAGTATCCAGAGGTACAACACACTACAGTCCTCCCTCAACGCTCTACACACAGTATCCAGAGGTACAACACACTACAGTCCTCCCTCAACGCTCTACACACAGTATCCAGAGGTACAACACATTACAGTCCTCCCTCAGTGCTCTACACACAGTATCCAGAGGTACAACACACTACAGTCCTCCCTCAGCGCTCTACACACAGTATCCAGAGGTACAACGCACTACAGACCTCCCTCAGCGCTCTACACACAGTATCCAGAGGTACAACACACTACAGTCCTCCCTCAACGCTCTACACACAGTATCCAGAGGTACAACACACTACAGTCTTCCCTCAGCGCTCTACACACAGTATCCAGAGGTACAACACACTACAGTCCTCCCTCAGTGCTCTACACACAGTATCCAGAGGTACAACACACTACAGTCCTCCCTCAGCGCTCTACACACAGTATCCAGAGGTACAACACACTACAGTCCTCCCTCAGTGCTCTACACACAGTATCCAGAGGTACAACACACTACAGTCCTCCCTCAGTGCTCTACACACAGTATCCAGAGGTACAACACACTACAGACCTCCCTCAGAGCTCTACACACAGTATCCAGAGGTACAACACACTACAGTCTTCCCTCAACGCTCTACACACAGTATCCAGAGGTACAACACACTACAGTCCTCCCTCAGCGCTCTACACACAGTATCCAGAGGTACAACACACTACAGTCCTCCCTCAGCGCTCTACACACAGTATCCAGAGGTACAACACACTACAGTCCTCCCTCAGCGCTCTACACACAGTATCCTGTGGTACAACACACTACAGACCTCCCTCAGCGCTCTACACACAGTATCCAGAGGTACAACACACTACAGTCCTCCCTCAACGCTCTACACACAGTATCCAGAGGTACAACACACTACAGTCCTCCCTCAGCGCTCTACACACAGTATCCTGTGGTACAACACACTACAGTCCTCCCTCAGCGCTCTACACACAGTATCCAGAGGTACAACACACTACAGTCTTCCCTCAGCGCTCTACACACAGTATCCAGAGGTACAACACACTACAGTCTTCACTAAGAGTGGTACAACACACTACAGACCTCCCTCAGCGCTCTACACACAGTATCCAGAGGTACAACACACTACAGTCCTCCCTCAGCGCTCTACACACAGTATCCAGAGGTACAACACACTACAGTCCTCCCTCAACGCTCTACACACAGTATCCAGAGGTACAACACACTACAGTCCTCCCTCAACGCTCTACACACAGTATCCAGAGGTACAACACACTACAGTCTTCACTAAGAGTGGTACAACACACTACAGTCTTCACTAAGAGAGGTACAACACACTACAGTCTTCACTAAGAGAGGTACAACACACTACAGTCTTCACTAAGAGAAGTACAACACACTACAGTCTTCACTAAGAGTGGTACAACACACTACAGTCATCACTAAAAGTTGTACAACACACTACAGTCTTCCCGAGTGGTACAACACACTACAGTCTTCCCGAGTGGTACAACACACTACAGTCTTCCCGAGTGGTACAACACACTACAGTCTTCCCGAGTGGTACAACACACTACAGTCTTCCCGAGTGGTACAACACACTACAGTCTTCACTAAGAGTGGTACAACACACTACAGTCTTCACTAAGAGTGGTACAACACACTACAGTCTTCCCGAGTGGTACAACACACTACAGTCTTCACTAAGAGTGGTACAACACACTACAGTCTTCACTAAGAGTGGTCCAACACACTACAGTCTTCACTAAGAGTGGTACAACACACTACAGTCTTCACTAAGAGTGGTACAACACACTACAGTCTTCACTAAGAGAGGTACAACACACTACAGTCTTCACTAAGAGTGGTCCAACACACTACAGTCTTCACTAAGAGTGGTAAAACACACTACAGTCTTCCCGTGCTTCACCTGCTCGACGGGACACTGCCAGTCAGCCAATTATATGCTACTTTCAATCCTAATGCGATTACTTTGGATTAAAACAAGACACTAAAGCCTAAAACTCCTTTAAACTCTAATTAAACCCTGGAATGTGATTAAGGAACTTTAAAAACAGAGAGTTGACACAAGCTTTCAGTCAGTCACCTCTTATCAACCGTAGACTGTCTGGACCTGTCATCGATGTTATTACTGTACAGTACCTGACGGATCACCAACGGCAACATAACAAACACTATTATAACAGTCACACGTTTCATACAGGATCCATGACTACCATGACGGATCACCAACGGCAACATAACAAACACTAATTTGGGTCTTACCAGGGTTTCTCTGTCAGGTCACATTGTTAGTTAAAACTCCTGGTTCCAGTCATAACTAAGTTAGCTGTGTCTGTCAACAGTTCCAGAACACTAACTCCACCCTAGAACTACAGTAGCTGTCTGTCAACAGTTCCAGAACACTAACACCTACCTAGAACTACAGTAGCTGTCTGTCAACAGTTCCAGAACACTAACACCTACCTAGAACTACAGTAGCTGTCTGTCAACAGTTCCAGAACACTAACACCTACCTAGAACTACAGTAGCTGTCTGTCAACAGTTCCAGAACACTAACACCTACCTAGAACTACAGTAGCTGTCTGTCAACAGTTCCAGAACACTAACACCTACCTAGAACTACAGTAGCTGTCTGTCAACAGTTCCAGAACACTAACACCTACCTAGAACTACAGTAACTGTATCTGTCAACAGTTCCAGAACACTAACACCTACCTAGAACTACAGTAGCTGTATCTGTCAACAGTTCCAGAACACTAACACCTACCTAGAACTACAGTAGCTGTATCTGTCAACAGTTCCAGAACACTAACACCTACCTAGAACTACAGTAGCTGTCTGTCAACAGTTCCAGAACACTAACACCTACCTAGAACTACAGTAGCTGTCTGTCAACAGTTCCAGAACACTAACACCTACCTAGAACTACAGTAGCTGTATCTGTCAACAGTTCCAGAACACTAACACCTACCTAGAACTACAGTAGCTGTATCTGTCAACAGTTCCAGAACACTAACACCTACCTAGAACTACAGTAGCTGTATCTGTCAACAGTTCCAGAACACTAACACCTACCTAGAACTACAGTAGCTGTATCTGTCAACAGTTCCAGAACACTAACACCTACCTAGAACTACAGTTAGGCGCTGTACACTGCAACCCCTAGTCATAACTACTGTATAGCTGGCTCTCAGTAGGTGCTGTACACTGTAACCCCTAGTCATAACTACTGTATAGCTGGCTCTCAGTAGGTGCTGTACACTGTAACCCCTAGTCATAACTACTGTATAGCTGGCTCTCAGTAGGTGCTGTTCACTGTAACCCCTATTCATAACTACTGTATAGCTGGCTCTCAGTAGGTGCTGTTCACTGTAACCCCTAGTCATAAGTACTGTATAGCTGGCTCTCAGTAGGTGCTGTACACTGTAACCCCTAGTCATAACTACTGTATAGCTGGCTCTCAGTAGGTACTGTAACTCCTAGTCATAACTACTGTATAGCTGGCTCTCAGTAGGTACTGTAACCCCTAGTCATAGCTACTTTATAGCTGGCTCTCAGTAAGTGCTGTAACCCCTAGTCATAGCTACTGTATAGCTGGCTCTCAATGAGGTACTGTAACCCCTAGTCATAGCTACTGTATAGCTGGCTCTCAGTAGGTGCTGTTCACTGTAACCCCTAGTCATAACTACTGTATAGCTGGCTCTCAGTAGGTGCTGTACACTGTAACCCCTAGTCATAACTACTGTATAGCTGGCTCTCAGTAGGTACTGTAACCCCTAGTTATAACTACTGTATAGCTGGCTCTCAGTAGGTGCTGTACACTGTAAGCCCTAGTCATAACTACTGTCTAGCTGGCTCTCAGTGGGTGCTGTTCACTGTAACCTCTAGTCATAACTACTGTATAGCTGGCTCTCAGTAGGTGCTGTTCACTGTAACCCCTAGTAATAACTACTGTATAGCTGGCTATCAGTAGGTGCTGTTCACTGTAACCCCTAGTAACAGTAGCAACAAACTAGTCCTAACTAGATCCAGCACTGTGCAGTAATGCTCACCTTCCCCGACCATAGACACTCCGATGGACATGCCCATGAACTTGCTTCGGGTCCAGACATGGGTGTTGACGCACATGTTCCTCTCTTTACACTCGCAGTAGAACCCAGTGACGGGTGGGTGGTGTGACACCTGCTCCGCCACGAACCTTACCCGGTAACAGTCCTCTGTCTGAGCACCCCCGCCCTCCGTCCCTGTCCGGCGGGAGGCTCTAGAGGAAGAGGCGGGGTTAGGGGAAGAGCCTCTAGAGGAAGAGGCGGGGTTAGAGGAAGAGGCGGGGTTAGGGGAAGAGCCTCTAGAGGAAGAGGCGGGTTTAGGGGAAGAGCCTCTA
>NC_143023.1:2700000-2702500 GCF_057628025.1 Oncorhynchus mykiss
CCACAGTAGTTTATCAGTTAACACGGTAGTTTACACACCAGTTAACACAGTAGTTTACACCAGTTAACACAGTAGTTTACACACCAGTTAACACAGTAGTTTACACACCAGTTAACACAGGAGTTTACACACCAGTTAACACAGTAGTTTACACACCAGTTAACACAGTAGTTTACACACCAGTTAACACAATAGTTTACACACCAGTTAACACAGTAGTTTACACCAGTTAACACAGTAGTTTACACCAGTTAACACAGTAGTTTACACACCAGTTAACACAGTAGTTTACACCAGTTAACACAGTAGTTTACAACAGTTAACACAGTAGTTTACACCAGTTAACACAGTAGTTTACACCAGTAAACACAGTAGTTTACACCAGTAAACACAGTAGTTTACACCAGTTAACACAGTAGTTTACACTAGTAAACACATTAGTTTACACCAGTTACCACAGTAGTTTACACCAGTTACCATAGTAGTTCATCAGTTAACACAGTAGTTTACACACCAGTTCCCACAGTAGTTTACACACCAGTTACCACAGTAGTTTAACCAGTTACCATAGTAGTTTACACCAGTTAACACAGTAGTTTACACACAAGTTCTCACAGTAGTTTACACACCAGTTACCACAGTAGTTTAACCAGTTACCACAGTAGTTTACACCAGTTACCACAGTAGTTTACACCAGTTAATACAGTAGTTTAACCAGTTACCACAGTAGTTTACACCAGTTACCACAGTAGTTTAAACCAGTTACCACAGTAGTTTACACCAGTTACCACAGTAGTTTACACCAGTTACCATGGTAGTTTAAACCAGTTACCACAGTAGTTTACACCAGTTACCACAGTAGTTTACACCAGTTACCACAGTAGTTTACACCAGTTACCACAGTAGTTTACACCAGTTACCACAGTAGTTTACTCCAGTTACCACAGTAGTTTACACCAGTTACCATAGTAGTTTACACCAGTTACCACAGTAGTTTACACCAGTTACCACAGTAGTTTACACCAGTTACCACAGTAGTTTACACCAGTTACCACAGTAGTTTACACCAGTTACCACAGTAGTTTACACCAGTTAACACAGTAGTTTAGCAGTTAACACAGTAGTTTAGCAGTTAACACAGTAGTTTACACCAGTTATCACAGTAGTTTAACAGTTAACACAGTAGTTTACACCAGTTATCACAGTAGTTTAGCAGTTAACACAGTAGTTTAGCAGTTAACACAGTAGTTTACACCAGTTATCACAGTAGTTTAACAGTTAACACAGTAGTTTACACCAGTTATCACAGTAGTTTAGCAGTTAACACAGTAGTTTACACACCAGTTACCACAGTAGATTACATCAGTCACCACAGTAGTTTACACATCAATTACTACAGTAGTTTATATCAGTTACCACAGTAGTTTATATCAGTTACCACAGTAGTTTACACACCAGTTAACACAGTACTTTACATCAGTTACCACAGTAGTTTACACATCAGTTACCACAGTAGTTTACACACCAGTTATCACAGTAGTTTAGCAGTTAACACAGTAGTTTACACACCAGTTACCACAGTAGTTTACACACCAGTTACCACAGTAGTTTACACCAGTTATCACAGTAGTTTATCAGTTACCACAGTAGTTTAAACCAGTTACCACAGTTGTTTACACCAGTTACCACAGTAGTTTACACCAGTTACCACAGTAGTTTACACCAGTTATCACAGTAGTTTAGCAGTTAACACAGTAGTTTACACCAGTTACCACAGTAGTTTACATCAGTACGGAGGGAATTACCTACCTAACCTTAGTTGAACTCACTGACTGTAAGTCTCTCTGGATAAAATTGTCTGCTTAATGACGCAAATGTATATCAGCAATTATACAAATCTATTTCAAAACAGTGTAACATCTGACCCAGTGTCGTCTAGGATTTCCATCAAAATATAATACAAGGAGTTACCAAACTAACTGCTTATCACATTACGTAAAGTAGCATTAGTTAGGCAACAGAACTGTTCTCCATGGTTAGAGTTTATATTCACATAACAGTCCTGATACTGAAACTCACTATCCTACAATCACAGGATCAATCCATGGCCTGCAGCCAGAGAGTGGGGCTCCATGTGAGGAGGGAAAGAGACGGAACATCTCTGAATGGGTGGTGGGATGTTTGACTGAGGGAGACTGGCGAAGTGACTGACTGACTGACTGACTGAAGGACTGGCTGAAGGACTGACTGACTGAAGGACTGACTGACTGACTGACTGAAGGACTGACTGACTGACTGACTGACTGACTGACTGACTAACTGACTGAGGGACTGACTGACTGACTGACTGACTGAAGGACTGACTAACTGACTGACTGAGGGAGTGACTGACTGACTAACTGACTGACTGACTGACTGACTGACTGGACTGACTGACTGACTGACTGACTGACTGACTGACTGAAGGACTGACTGACTGACTGACTGACTGAAGGACTGA
>NC_143023.1:2705000-2725000 GCF_057628025.1 Oncorhynchus mykiss
ATCACTAAGGGGTCTAGGTCATGAAGTTATAATCACTAAGGGGTCTAGGTGATGAAGCTATAATCACTAAGGGGTCTAGGTGATGAAGTTATAATCACTAAGGGGTCTAGGTGATGAAGTTATAATCACTAAGGGGTCTAGGTGATGAAGTTATAATCACTAAGGGGTCTAGGTGATGAAGCTATAATCACTAAGGGGTCTAGGTGATGAAGTTATAATCACTAAGGGGTCTAGGTGATGAAGCTATAATCACTAAGGGGTCTAGGTGATGAAGTTATAATCACTAAGGGGTCTAGGTGATGAAGCTATAATCACTAAGGGGTCTAGGTGATGAAGTTATAATCACTAAGGGGTCTAGGTGATGAAGTTATAATCACTAAGGGGTCTAGGTGATGAAGCTATAATCACTAAGGGGTCTAGGTGATGAAGCTATAATCACTAAGGGGTCTAGGTGATGAAGTTATAATCACTAAGGGGTCTAGGTGATGAAGTTATAATCACTAAGGGGTCTAGGTGATGAAGTTATAATCACTAAGGGGTCTAGGTGATGAAGTTATAATCACTAAGGGGTCTAGGTGATGAAGTTATAATCACTAAGGGGTCTAGGTGATGAAGCTATAATCACTAAGGGGTGTAGGTGATGAAGTTATAATCACTAAGGGGTCTAGGTGATGAAGTTATAATCACTAAGGGGTCTAGGTGATGAAGTTATAATCACTAAGGGGTCTAGGTGATGAAGTTATAATCACTAAGGGGTCTAGGTGATGAAGTTATAATCACTAAGGGGTCTAGGTGATGAAGTTATAATCACTAAGGGGTCTAGGTGATGAAGTTATAATCACTAAGGGGTCTAGGTGATGAAGTTATAATCACTAAGGGGTCTAGGTGATGAAGTTATAATCACTAAGGGGTCTAGGTGATGACGCTATAATCACTAAGGGGTCTAGGTGATGAAGTTATAATCACTAAGGGGTCTAGGTGATGAAGTTATAATCACTAAGGGGTCTAGGTGATGAAGCTATAATCACTAAGGGGTCTAGGTGATGAAGTTATAATCACTAAGGGGTCTAGGTGATGAAGTTATAATCACTAAGGGGTCTAGGTGATGAAGCTATAATCACTAAGGGGTCTAGGTGATGAAGTTATAATCACTAAGGGGTCTAGGTGATGAAGTTATAATCACTAAGGGGTCTAGGTGATGAAGTTATAATCACTAAGGGGTCTAGGTGATGAAGTTATAATCACTAAGGGGTCTAGGTGATGAAGCTATAATCACTAAGGGGTCTAGGTGATGAAGTTATAATCACTAAGGGGTCTAGGTGATGAAGTTATAATCACTAAGGGGTCTAGGTGATGAAGTTATAATCACTAAGGGGTCTAGGTGATGAAGTTATAATCACTAAGGGGTCTAGGTGATGAAGCTATAATCACTAAGGGGTCTAGGTGATGAAGTTATAATCACTAAGGGGTCTAGGTGATGAAGTTATAATCACTAAGGGATCTAGGTGATGAAGTTATAATCACTAAGGGTGATGAAGCTATAATCACTAAGGGGTCTAGGTGATGAAGTTATAATCACTAAGGGGTCTAGGTGATGAAGTTATAATCACTAAGGGGTCTAGGTGATGAAGTTATAATCACTAAGGGGTCTAGGTGATGAAGTTATAATCACTAAGGGGTCTAGGTGATGAAGTTATAATCACTAAGGGGTCTAGGTGATGAAGTTATAATCACTAAGGGGTCTAGGTCATGAAGCTATAATCACTAAGGGGTCTAGGTGATGAAGCTATAATCACTAAGGGTGATGAAGTTATAATCACTAAGGGGTCTAGGTGATGAAGTTATAATCACTAAGGGTGATGAAGTTATAATCACTAAGGGGTCTAGGTGATGAAGTTATAATCACTAAGGGGTCTAGGTGATGAAGCTATAATCACTAAGGGGTCTAGGTGATGAAGTTATAATCACTAAGGGGTCTAGGTGATGAAGTTATAATCACTAAGGGGTCTAGGTGATGAAGTTATAATCACTAAGGGGTCTAGGTGATGAAGCTATAATCACTAAGGGGTCTAGGTGATGAAGTTATAATCACTAAGGGGTCTAGGTGATGAAGTTATAATCACTAAGGGGTCTAGGTGATGAAGTTATAATCACTAAGGGGTCTAGGTGATGAAGTTATAATCACTAAGTGGTCTAGGTGATGAAGCTATAATCACTAAGGGGTCTAGGTGATGAAGTTATAATCACTAAGGGGTCTAGATGATGAAGTTATAATCACTAAGGGGTCTAGGTGATGAAGTTATAATCACTAAGGGGTCTAGGTGATGAAGTTATAATCACTAAGGGGTCTAGGTCATGAAGCTATAATCACTAAGGGGTCTAGGTGATGAAGTTATAATCACTAAGGGGTCTAGGTGATGAAGTTATAATCACTAAGGGGTCTAGGTGATGAAGTTATAATCACTAAGGGGTCTAGGTGATGAAGTTATAATCACTAAGGGGTCTAGGTGATGAAGTTATAATCACTAAGGGGTCTAGGTGATGAAGTTATAATCACTAAGTGGTCTAGGTGATGAAGCTATAATCACTAAGGGGTCTAGGTGATGAAGCTATAATCACTAAACCAGATTATAACCTGCATTATGTGATATAATCCCCATATATATATATATATATAATCCCCATTACGGTTCAGTCTAACATCACACGCGGTGGGGTTCATCGAACCACATGAGCAGAGCAGCTGTGCCACAGACAAATCGTGAGTTCAGTCAGGCGCTGTCACTGCACTCACCTGGCTGCCCATTATAGACACTCATTACAGGCAGTCACTACCTCATTCAGTCAGCCAGTCTGTCACCAGGATGACAGAACAGAGAGACTGAACCTCGAACTTCAGGCTTTCACTGTTATATCTTAAGGCGGTTGTTGACATAAGCATTTATGAAATGTGTTTTTTACCTTTATTTAACTAGGCAAGTCAGTTAAGAACAAATTCTTATTTTCAATGACGGCCTAGGAACAGTGGGTTAACTGCCTGTTCAAGGGCAGAACGACAGATTTGTACCTTGTCAGCTCGGGGGTTTGAACTTGCAACCTTCCGGTTACTAGGAGAAAAGGGGAGACGGTAGGAGAGGAGAGGAGATGAGGGGTAGGAGAGAAGAGGTGAGGAGGGGTAGAAGAGGAGAGGGGGGGAGTAGAGGTCAGTGTCGAGTACAGGAGAGAATAGGAAGGGTAGGAGAGGAGATGGTAGGAGAGGAGGAGAGGAGAGGAGAGGAGAGGAGAGGAGAGGAGAGGAGAGGAGAGGAGAGGAGAGTTGGGGGGAGGAGGGTGAGGAGAGGAGAGTTGGGGGGAGGAGAGGAGAGGAGAGGTGAAGTAAGGAGAGGAGAGGAGGAGTAGAGGACAGAGTGTCGAGTACAGGAGAAGGACTGGACAGATGGAGGCTTGGGGAATGAACTAGCAACTAAATAATGAGTACATTCTCTCCCTCTCTCTGTGTACAAGTACAGTGTGCTAGGTAGATAAGTTTATCTGTGTCAGCACCTGGTGCTCTGTGCCATCTGTGACTATGTGAAGAGAGCAGAGAGCTGTGTTCTGTTTCACTATCTTGGGGGGGGGGGTTTGTTGTCGGTTCACTGTTAGAACACTGGCCACTGACTACAGTCCATTTCACTAGTGTGAATGTGTGTAAAGCTCACTGGTGTCCTTAACTAGGCCTCTTCCCCACTAAGTTGTACACATCAAGTCCTTGATGTGACGGGGTTGAATCAGGTGTACTTATAGGGTTACCAGCAATGACTACAATTGAGAAACGCTGATGAACAGTATGACCCAAGTGTGGTTCTTACCCGTGTCGTGAGATGTACCCAGCGAGGGTTCATGTCCAGTTCGATTACAGTAGATGGTGTTTGATTTAACCTCCACTGGTGATATAGACCCTTTTCCAGAACACGACACACTGACTGTGGACGACAGGAAAAAGAGGACCGAGCCACGTCCCCATTCTCATCGACGGGGCTGTAGTGGAGCAGGTCGAGAGCTTCCAAGTTCCTTGGTGTTCACATCACCAATAAACTAACATGGTCCAAACACACCAAGACAGTCGGGAAGAGGGCACCACAAAACCTATCCCCCCTCATGAGACTGAAAATATTTGACATGGGTCCTCAGATCCTCAAAAGGTTCTACAGCTGCACCATCGAGAGCATCCTGGTTGCATCACTGCCTGGTATGGCAACTGCTCGGCCTCCGACCGCAAGACACTACAGAGGGTAGTGGTATAACATATAACTTAACGGCCCAGTACATCACTGAGGACAAGCTTCCTGCCATCCAGGACCTCTATACCAGGCGGTGTCAGAGGAAGGCCCTAAACATTGTCAAAGACTCCAGCCACCCTAGTCATAAACTGTTCTCTCTATTACCGCACGGCAAGCGGTACCGGAGTGCCAAGTCTAGGTCCAAGTGACTTCTAAACAGCTTCTACCCCCCCAAGCCTTAATTAAGACTACTGAACATCTAGTAAAATGGCTACCCATACTATTTGCATTGTCCGTCCCCCCCCCTATTTTACACCACTGCTACTCTCTGTTATTATCTATAAGTCACTTTAATAACTCTACCTACATGTACATATTACCTCAAATAAGTTCTACTACACCTGTTGTATTCGGGTCATGTGAATAATAAAATGTGATTTGATTTGATATGACGTCAGGCCAAGATGCTCGACTCTTGACGTCAGGCCAAGATGCTCGACTCTTGACGTCAGGCCAAGATGCTCGACTCTTGACGTCAGGCCAAGATGCTCGACTCTTGACGTCAGGCCAAGATGCTCGACTCTTGACGTCAGGCCAAGATGCTCGACTCTTGACGTCAGGCCAAGATGCTCGACTCTTGGCGGCAGCAATAAAGACATCACCATCTGAGCCCATTCAACATAACCTCGATTTACCTTTTAATTACTATTTTATTTAAAACAAAAATCACTTTTTTTTTTTTTGAGGTTCTCAAACGCTTACACTTCTGTTTCTATTCTTGATTGAACAGTCGCTAAGATTATATTCGGGTTGTGATCTTTGCAAAATATCTATTTTGGATGCAGCAAGACGTTAGCTAGAATGCTAACGCTCATTGATGTTAGCTAGAATGCTAACGCTCATTGATGTTAGCTAGAATGCTAACGCTCATTGATGTTAGCTAGAATGCTAACGCTCATTGATGTTAGCTAGAATGCTAACGCTCATTGATGTTAGCTAGAATGCTAACGCTCATTGATGTTAGCTAGAATGCTAACGCTCATTGATGTTAGCTAGAATGCTAACGCTCATTGATGTTAGCTAGAATGCTAACGCTCATTGATGTTAGCTAGAATGCTAACGCTCATTGATGTTAGCTAGAATGCTAACGCTCATTGATGTTAGCTAGAATGCTAACGCTCATTGATGTTAGGCTGTAGCAAAAGCTGGCTAAAGAGACATTTCACTGGTTGAAGTTGAGGTACAACGCAGTTGATTTGCGATGACGACACATGAACACCTAATGAAGCAGGACGTTCCTTGACGAGCCTTTAAAATCCAATTATAATCCTAAAGTTGTGTGAAATACACTCATAACATGTAATATAGAGTTGGTTTTTTGTTGCCGACGTTCTATAAAAACTCCCCCTCGTTCTGTCAATGTTTTGTAAACACAGAAAGGGGTCTATACAGTAGATGGTTATTGGTCAGGTGTTAGTTCTTACCCGTGTGAGGTCCATGCCCAGTTTGAGCTGCGACAGCAGGTGAAGGATAATGTTCCGCTGGTCCTCTCTGACTCCCAGGTCCTCTTCCTCGTTGTCCTCTGTGTCTGTCATCTCCTCACTGGGGTCTATAGACTCTGGGGTGGGAGGGGCCTGCTGGGGCTGGACAGTAGAACAGAGGGTTAGAGGACAGAGTTACAGTACTGGGGTCTATAGACTCTGGGGGGGGGGGGGGGGACAACATAACAGAGGGTTAGAGGACAGGGTTACAGTACTGGGGTCTATAGACTCTGGGGGGGGCATAACAGAGGGTTAGAGGACAGGGTTACAGTACTGGGGTCTATAGACTCTGGGGGGGGGGGGGACATAACAGAGGGTTAGAGGACAGGGTTACAGTACTGGGGTCTATAGACTCTGGGGGGGGGGGGGGACATAACAGAGGGTTAGAGGACAGGGTTACAGTACTGAGGTCTATAGACTCTGGGGGGGGGCAACATAACAGAGGGTTAGAGGACAGGGTTACAGTACTGGGGTCTATAGACTTTGGGGGAGGGGGGGGGACAACATAACAGAGGGTTAGAGGACAGGGTTACAGTACTGGGGTCTATAGACTCTGGGGGGGGGGGGGGACAACATAACAGAGGGTTAGAGGACAGGGTTACAGTACTGGGGTCTATAGACTCTGGGGGGGGGCAACATAACAGAGGGTTAGAGGACAGGGTTACAGTACTGGGGTCTATAGACTCTGGGGGGGGGGGGGGGACGACAACATAACAGAGGGTTAGAGGACAGGGTTACAGTACTGGGGTCTATAGACTCTGGGGGGGGGGGGGGGACGACAACATAACAGAGGGTTAGAGGACAGGGTTACAGTACTGGGGTCTATAGACTCTGGGGAGGGGGGGGGCAACATAACAGAGGGTTAGAGGACAGGGTTATAGACTTTGGGGGGGGGGGGGGGGGCAACATAACACAGCACACACAACACACAAAACACACAAGCGCTCCAAAAATGTAGGTTTCTCTTCAATACTTAGAGAATGTCTGTAACGCGTGGGTAACTGCACCCGCAGGGTGACTAGTGTGACTACCTGTTATTTACGGCTTGTTCAGGAAAACATTCCTGAAAGCTTAGCACATGATCCAGATTTACTCCATGCTCACTCCCCCTTCCTCCCCCAGCCTCTCTCTTCCTCCCCGTCTCCCCCCTGCCTCCCAGGTCTCCCCCCACTGTCCTCAGGGCACTTTAAGGCAGCAAATGCATTTGGTTTCTTCAGCAGCAGGTCATTTTAGAAGGCTATATTGTTCCTAATGCATAATGTTAGGAAGTAGCATGGAAGTACGAGGCCCAAAGCATTCTGGGAGCTGAAAAAGCCTTGCTCTCTCCCGCTCTCTTTCTCTAGTTCTCTCTCTCACACACTCTCTCTTTTTCTCTGTTTTTCCTCTCTTTCCGTCTCTCTCAGGACTGTTTTTCCTCTCATGTTCATGTTCAGTGTCAACAGACGAGTGGAGAAATGGAGTCAGTCATGTGACATACCTACAGAGCTCTCTCTCTCTCTCTCTCTCTCTCTCGCTCTCTCTCTCTCTCTCTCTCTCTCACTCTCAAGACAAAGGTTATTTATTTCCAAGCAAAACATTGTGATCTCTCCATCTCTATCTCCCCTCTCCATCTCTCTCTCTCTCTCTCTCTCTCTCTCTCTCTCTCTCTGTTCTCTCTCTCTCTCTCTCTCTCTCTCTCTCTCTCTCTCTCTCTCTCTCTGTCTCTCTCTCTCTCTCTCTCGCTCTCCTGCTCTCTCAATTCAATCAATTCAAGGGGCTTTATTGGCATGGGAAACATGTGTTAACATTGCCAAAGCAAGTTAGGTAGGTATTATGCAAAGTGAAATAAGCAATAAAAAATTAACAGTAAACATTATACATACAGAAGTTTCAAAACAATAAAGACATTACAAATGTCATATTATATATTAAATATACAGTGTTGTAACAATGTACAAATGGGTAAAGTACACAAGGGAAAATAAATAAGCATAAATATGGGTTGTATTTACAATGGTGTTTGTTCTTCACTGGTTGCCCTTTTCTCGTGGCAACAGGTCACAAATCTTGCTGCTGTGATGGCACACTGTGGTATTTCACCCAGTAGATATGGGAGTTTTTCAAAATTGAGTTTGTTTTCGAATTCTTTGTGGATCTGTGTAATCTGAGGGAAATATGTCTCTCTAATATGGTCATACATTGGGCAGGAGGTTAGGAAGTGCAGCTCAGTTTCCACCTCATTTTGTGGGCAGTGAGCACATAGCCTGTCTTCTCTTGGGAGCCAGGTCTGCCTTCAGCGGTCTCTCTCAATAGCAAGGCTATGCTCACTAAGTCTGTACATAGTCAAAACTTTCCTTAAGTTTGGGTCAGTCACAGTGGTCAGGTATTCTGCCGCTGTGTACTCTCTGTGTAGGGCCAAATAGCATTCTAGTTTGCTCTGTTTTTTTTGTTAATTCTTTCCAATGTGTCAAGTAATTATATTTTTGTTTTCTCATGATTTGGTTGGGTCTAATTGTGCTGCTGTCCTGGGGCTCTGTGGGGTGTGTTTGTGATCATTAGTGGGTATCGGCCTAATTCTGCTCACCATTATTTGGTGTTCTACGTTGTACACGGAGGATATTTTTTGCAGAATTCTTCATGCAGAGTCTCAATTTGGTGTTTGTCCCATTTTGTGAAGTCTTGGTTGGTGAGCAGACCCCAGACCTCACAACCATAAAGGGCAATGGGCTCTATGACTGATTCAAGTATTTTTAGCTAGATCCTAATTGGTATGTTGAAATTTATGTTTCTTTTGATGGTATAGAATGCCCTTCTTGCCTTGTCTATCAGATCGTTCACAGCTTTGTGGAAGTTACCTGTGGCACTGATGTTTAGGCCGAGGTATGTATAGTTTTTTGTGTGCTCTAGGGCAACAGTGTCTAGATGGAATTTGTATTTGTGGTCCTGGCGACTGGACCTTTTTTGGAACACCATTATTTTGGTCTCACTGAGATTTACTGTCAGGGCCCAGGTCTGACAGAATCTGCGCAGAAGATCTAGATGCTGCTGTAGGCCCTCCTTGGTTGGTGACAGAAGCACCAGATCATCAGAAAACAGAAAACAGTAGACATTTGACTTCAGATTCTAGTAGGGTGAGGCCGGGTGTTGCAGACTGTTCTAGTGCCCGTGCCAATTTGTTGATATATATGTTGAAGAGGGCTTAAGCTGCATCCCTGTCTCACCCCACGGCCCTGTGGAAAGAAATGTGTGTGTTTTTGTCAAGTTTAACCTCACTTGTTGTTTGTGTACATAGATTTTATAATGAACAAAACATGAGAATAATTTTCCTTTGTTAAGGTTTGTTTGTAAATTAGGGTGTGCAGGGTGAATACGTGGTCTGTCGTACGCAAATTTGGTAAAAAGCTAATTCTTTTTTTCTCTCTCTTTCTCTCTGTCCCTCTCTTTCCCAACTCGCTCTTTCTCTCTCTCTATGTCGCTCTCTCTTTTTCTCACTCTACCTCTCTGTCTCTCTCTCTACTTCTCTGTCTCTCTCTCTACTTCTCGCTCTCTCTACCTCTCTTTCTCTCTCTACATCTCTCTTTCTATTTCTCTCTCTCTCCCAACTCTCTCTCTATCTATCTCTCTATCTCTGTACCTCTCTCTCTTTCTCTCTACCTCTCTCTCTACTTCTCACTCTCTCTCTCTCTCTCTTTCTCTCTCTACATCTCTCTTTCTCTACCTCTCTCTACCTCAATATTCAAAAACATGTGTTTTTTAAATATTGACTAGCGGATTGTCAAGGATACACAGACATTAAAAAATACGTGTGGAGTTTTTAGTTCTAATTATTTGTTTACTACAGTGTGAAAAGACAAAATATATTTGGTGAGAATTACTACATAGGGAACTAAATATATTCTAGCTCTTAAAGAGGCAATAGCCTAAAAATATATATATTACAGCCTTCCCATTGGACACTGGTTGAATCAATAATGTTTTCACGTAATGTCAATACCCAGTGGGTTATTTAGTCTGCAGTCATTCTCCTTTACAAATAAATAGTAGATTCCGATTACAATTATTATGTCTCATTTTTTTAAACTAAATGCAATCTATTATCTTTGAAAATGTAACTAGTTATATCTAGCTGTCCGATAATACATTCTGATGGAATGGCTTGTCCTGCAACTTTTGTAAAAACCCAGAGAAAGGTCTTGGTTCTTTCCTAAACGTAGCGTGTCAATACAAAGAGGACTCGTTGGACAACAAAATAGTTGATGTGAACTGGCAAAGAGTTGAGTCCACATTCAAAGGAAGTGTGAATTACAAAAGAGAACTGAGATATTTACAGCGTCAGTACAGTGACCCACAAAACAAGCCTGGGGGGACCAGAGAGCGAGCGAGAGAGAGAGAGAGAGAGAGAGAGAGAGAGAGAGAGAGAGAGAGAGAGACAGAGACAGAGACAGAGACAGAGACAGAGACAGAGACAGAGACAGAGAGACAGACGGACAGAGGAAGGTGTACTACTGTTAGTGTACTCTAGTTTTGAATGGACGGATTCAATGCCCAGACTGAATTTCTGACAGTGCTGTTACCAGTTAGTCAGTCATTTAGCCCGTCTCACTCAGTCAGTCAGTCAGTCAGTGTATCTATGCAACAACATTACAGTAAGACTCTATACAACAAAATTACAGTAAGTCTCTATACAACAACAGTATAGTAAGTCTCTATACAACAACCTTACAGTAAGTCTCTATAGAACAACACTACAGTAAGTCTCTATACAACAACATTACAGTAAGTCTCTATACAACAACATTACAGTAAGTCTCTATACAACAACATTACAGTAAGTCTCTTTACAACAACATTACAGTAAGTCTCTATAGAACAACATTACAGTAAGTCTCTTTACAACAACATTACAGTAAGTCTCTATCCAACAACATTACAGTAAGTCTCTATAGAACAACATTACAGTAAGTCTCTATACAACAACATTACAGTAAGTCTCTATACAACAACAGTACAGTAAGTCTCTATACAACAACATTACAGTAAGTCTCTATCCAACAACATTACAGTAAGTCTCTATACAACAACCTTACAGTAAGTCTCTATAGAACAACATTACAGTAAGTCTCTATCCAACAACATTACAGTAAGTCTCTATAGAACAACATTACAGTAAGTCTCTATCCAACAACATTACAGTAAGTCTCTATACAACAACAGTACAGTAAGTCTCTTTACAGCAACATTACAATAAGTCTCTATACAACATTACAGTAAGTCTCTATCCAACAACATTACAGTAAGTCTCTATAGAACAACATTACAGTAAGTCTCTATCCAACAACATTACAGTAAGTCTCTATAGAACAACATTACAGCTCTATCATTAACTGTCAGTAGAACTATTTCCGTTATTACAGACTTCTCTCTGTGCAGAAACCGATGACTTCTGCTCAGTGAGATAGTTACATACCAGCTCGTCAGAGAGATGACGGCTGGAAGTCGCCTGTACATCACTGAGCTACAGAGACATATGGAAATAGAGATTCTACTGGTATCGTCAGTTCCTCCAATAACATAGAAACGCAGCTACGTCCCAAATGAAACCATATTCCCTATATAGAGCACTGCTTTTAACCAAGGTAAATAAGGCTCTGGTCAAAAGTAGTGCATTATGTAGGGAATAGGGTTCCATATGAGAGAGAGAGGGGAGAGAGAGGGGAGAGAGGAGGGGAGAGAGAGAGAGAGAGAGAGAGAGAGGGGAGAGAGAGGGGGGAGAGAGAGAGAGTGAGAGAGGGGGAGAGAGAGAGGGGGAGAGAGAGAGGGGGGGAGAGAGAGGAGGGGGAGAGAGAGGGGGGGAGAGAGAGGGGAGAGAGGGGGAGAGAGAGGGGAGAGAGAGAGGGGGGAGAGAGGGGAGAGAGAGATGGGAGAGAGAGGGGGGGAGAGCGAGAGAGAGAGAGAGAGAGAGCTCTCCCCAAACTGAAATGATCCAGCCACTAAATAGTAAATAATAACAGAACTATCTAGAATACAAATCACGACAACCAGAGCAGAACAGACTGAAACTAAATCTCATTAAAAAACAGGAGAAGATTCCACAGTCTGTCTATAACATGTCAAGTTTCCAAGAGCAACAAAACTTCTCTCAGTCTCTTTAGGGCACAAACAAACTCCCTCTCTTTCTCTCCCTCTCTCGTTGTTATCTTGGTGCCCAGTCTCACTCTGTGTCCGGGTTAAGGAAGCAGATAAGCTCTGTAGCAGCTGTTAGTCTGTCTATTCCCACCCTGTCCACCCTCTCTCTCCTCCCCACACTCAGACTCACGTTGCTGGGTTGACATGCAACCGGTGGTCCCTTGCTCTGGGTCTTGCCGAATTTCCACATATCCACCATCCAGAGAGAGAGAGAGAGAGAGAGAGAGAGAGAGAGAGAGAGAGAGAGAGAAAGAGAGAGAGAGAGAGAGAGAGAGAGAGAGAGAGAGAGAGAGAGAGAGAAAGAGAGAGAGAGCGAAAGAGAGAGAGAGAGAGAGAGAGAAAGAGAGAGAGAAAGAGAGAGAGCGAAAGAGAGAGAGAGAGAGAGAGAGAAAGAGATAAAGAGAGAAAGAGAGAGAGAGAGAGAGAAAGAGATAAAGAGAGAAAGAGAGAGAGAGAGAGAGAGAGAGGGAGAGAGGGAGAGGGAGAGAAAGAGAGAGAGAGAGAGAGAGACAGAGAGAGAGAGAGAGAGAGTGACTGAAAGAGAAAGAAACACCCAGAATACCAGAACCGCCTGACTAGCGTCACAGTGGTCTGTTACAACTGAAGACTGGGAGAGAGGGAAGGAGGGAGGAGAGAAGAAGGAGGAAAGGAGGTTGAGAGGTGGTGTTCACAGGAGGTGGGGATTGAGAGAGAGAACGTGCGATAGATAAAAGGAGGAGAAGAGGACAGAAATAGAGAGAGCTGGAGGAAGCAGCGCTGCCTGGATGGTTGCTGCCTGATACCCGTCTAATGGAGAGATTACTAGTGATCCTGACAATCCCTCTATAGGCTCCTCCCTTCATCCCTCCCTCCCCCTTCTCTTTGTCCCTCCCTCTATCACTTAGTCCCTTCCCCTCTCTCAGCCACCCCCATATCTATCATATACCTGCCTCTTCCCTATGTCCCCTCCTACTTTCCACTCCTGCCTCCCTCTCTCCCTCCTCCTCATCCTCCCCCTTCTTCCATCCCTCCCTCCTCCTCCCCTTTCCTCCATCCCTCCCTCCCTCCTCATCCTCTCCTCCCCCATCCCTCCCTACCTCCCTCCTGCTCATCCTCCCCTTTCCTCCATCCTCCCTCCCTCCTCATCCTCTCCTCCCCCCATCCCTCCCTCCCTCCCTCCTGCTCACCCTCCCCCATCCCTCCATCCCCCTCTCCCCTGATGATGAGGTGGAACAGGCCAGTTAATTAGCGGTATACAGGCTACTATGCAGCTGCAGCTCAGAGCTCTTCCTCTCCCTCTTCCACTCTTCATCCCTCTTCCTCTCCCCCTCTCCCTCTCTCCCTTTTCTTCTCTCCCTCTTCCTCTCTCCCTCTCCTTCTCTCCCTCTCTCCCTCCTCCTCTTCCTCTCTCCCTCTCTCCCTCTTCCGCTCCCTCTCTCCCTCCTCCTTTCTCCTTCTCTCCCTCTCTCCCTCCTCCTCTTCCTCTCTCCCTTTCTCCCTCTTCCGCTCCCTCTCTCCCTCCTCCTCTTCTCTCCCTCCTCCTCTTCTCTCCCTCTCCCCTCCTCCTCTTCTTACTCTCTCTCCCTCTCTCCCTCTTCTTCTCTCCCTCCTTCTTTCTCCTTCTCTCCCTCTTCTCTCCCTCTCTCCCTCCTCCTCTTCTCTCCCTCTCCTTACTCTCTCTCCCTCTTCTTCCTCTCTTTCACTCTATCCATCTGTGATGACACCTTTACTCACTAGATATCGATAGTACACCTTCCACTATATCCAAATATAATTAGTTTCTTAAAGACTTACCTGGCACATATTCAATAACACAAGTGTTTCTCTGTCTCTCAGGGCTTCTCTACAACAACAAACTCAGAAGTTGACTTCCACTCCTTTAAGGGTTAATAGGTTGATGTAGAAGAGATGTGTGGGGCGATGGGGGGAGAGCGGAGGAGAAGGACTTATGAGGGGTAATAGGTTCACCGGATCTTTCAACTTCAAACACTTGGAGAAGACATCTTCACACAACACTGGAAACCTCGTGGTCACTTCCTGTCCGAATTCATACTCATCACAGGTACAGTAGGTGTGTGTGTCTCGTGACCTGTCTTTATCCTCAGGTTGGGGGAGGGGAGGGAGGTAGAGAGAGAGAGAGAGGGAGGGAGGGAGGGAGGGAGGGAGGGAGGGAGGGAGGGAGGGAGGGGGAGAGAGAGAGGGAGAGAGGGAGGGAGGGAGGGAGGGAGGGAGGGAGGGAGGGAGGGAGGGAGGGAGGGAGGGAGGGAGGGAGGGAGGGAGGGAGGGAGGGAGGGAGGTCTCTCCTCCACCGGTTACGGGGTCTGAGCCACCGAAGCCTCCCACCATTAGCTCTGACACATTGAAACCCCTGGTCATTGGCGACTATTACACTGTTTACCAGGGGGCGGGGCTACCGAGGTAAAGTCTGATATTAGACTATTACACTGTTTACCAGGGGGCGGGGCTACCGAGGTGAAGGCTAGTCTGAAGATGGTGCTGGCTGAGGCTCAAACTGGCGAGTGTAGATGGTACATCTTATCTATCAACAGAGACAGGGCTCTAACTCCTCTAGCTCCACAACGAGATAGGGTGCCTGCCAGCATAGTGGAGTCTGCCACTAGCACAGTCAGTGTCGTCAGCTCAGCTATCCCCATTGAGACCGTGTCTGTGCCTCGATCTAGGTCGGGCATAACTAAACATGGCTGTGTTCGCCTTAGTAATCTCACTAGGATAAAGACCTCCTCCATTCCTGTCATTATTGACAGAGATTGTGATACCTCACATCTCTAAATGGGGCTACTTAATGTTAGATCCCTCGCATCCAAGGCTGTTATGGTCAATGAACTAATCACTGATCTTGATGTGATTGGCCTGACTGCCTGGATGAATTTACTGTGTTAAATGAGGCCTCACCTCCTGGTGAAACTAGTGACCGTATCCCCCCCCCCCCCCCCCACGCATCCCTCAAAAGGCGGAGGTGTTGCTAACATTTATGACAGAAAATTTAAAATGAACAACCCCCCAAAATATTACGTTTTAATCTTTTATACTGTATAATCTGCTGATAAGGCTGGGTTACTGTATAATCTGCTGATAAGGCTGGGTTACTGTATAATCTGCTGATAAGGTTGGGTTACTGTATAATCTGCTGATAAGGCTGGGTTACTGTATAATCTGCTGATAAGGCTGGGTTACTGTATAATCTGCTGATAAGGCTGGGTTACTGTATCATCTGCTGATAAGGCTGGGTTACTGTATAATCTGCTGATAAGGCTGGGTTACTGTATAATCTGCTGATAAGGCTGGGTTACTGTATAATCTGCTGATAAGGCTGGGTTACTGTATAATCTGCTGATAAGGCTGGGTTACTGTATAATCTGCTGATAAGGCTGGGTTACTGTATAATCTGCTGATAAGGCTGGGTTACTGTATAATCTGCTGATAAGGCTGGGTTACTGTATAATCTGCTGATAAGGCTGGGTTACTGTATAATCTGCTGATAAGGCTGGGTTACTGTATAATCTGCTGATAAGGCTGGGTTACTGTATAATCTGCTGATAAGGCTGGGTTACTGTATAATCTGATGATAAGACTGGGTTACTGTATAATCTGCTGATAAGGCTGGGTTACTGTATAATCTGCTGATAAGGCTGGGTTTCTGTATAATCTGTTGATAAGGCTGGGTTACTGTATAATCTGCTGATAAAGCTGGGTTACTGTATACTCTGCTGATAAGGCTGGGTTACTGTATAATCTGCTGATAAGGCTGGGTTACTGTATAATCTACTGATAAGGCTGGGTTACTGTATAATCTGCTGATAAGGCTGGGTTACTGTATAATCTGCTGATAAGGCTGGGTTACTGTATAATCTGCTGATAAGGCTGGGTTACTGTATAATCTGCTGATAAGGCTGGGTTACTGTATAATCTGCTGATAAGGCTGGGTTAATGTATAATCTGCTGATAAGGCTGGGTTACTGTATAATCTGCTGATAAGGCTGGGTTACTGTATAATCTGCTGATAAGGCTGGGTTTCTGTATAATCTGTTGATAAGGCTGGGTTACTGTATAATCTGCTGATAAGGCTGGGTTACTGTATAATCTGCTGATAAGGCTGGGTTACTGTATAATCTGCTGATAAGGCTGGGTTTCTGTATAATCTGTTGATAAGGCTGGGTTACTGTATAATCTGCTGATAAGGCTGGGTTACTGTATCATCTGCTGATAAGGCTGGGTTACTGTATAATCTGCTGATAAGGCTGGGTTACTGTATAATCTGCTGATAAGGCTGGGTTACTGTATAATCTGCTGATAAGGCTGGGTTACTGTATCATCTGCTGATAAGGCTGGGTTACTGTATAATCTGCTGATAAGGCTGGGTTACTGTATAATCTGCTGATAAGGCTGGGTTACTGTATAATCTGCTGATAAGGCTGGGTTACTGTATAATCTGCTGATAAGAATGGGTTACTGTATAATCTGCTGATAAGGCTGGGTTACTGTATAATCTGCTGATAAGGCTGGGTTACTGTATAATCTGCTGATAAGGCTGGGTTACTGTATAATCTGCCGATAAGGCTGGGTTACTGTATAATCTGCTGATAAGGCTGGGTTACTGTATAATCTGCTGATAAGGCTGGGTTACCGTATAATCTGCCGATAAGGCTGGGTTACTGTATAATCTGCTGATAAGGCTGGGTTACTGTATAATCTGCCGATAAGGCTGGGTTACTGTATAATCTGCTGATAAGGCTGGGTTACTGTATAATCTGCCGATAAGGCTGGGTTACTGTATAATCTGCTGATAAGGCTGTGTTTCTGTATAATCTGCCGATAAGGCTGGGTTACTGTATAATCTGCTGATAAGGCTGGGTTACTGTATAATCTGCTGATAAGGCTGGGTTACTGTATAATCTGCTGATAAGGCTGGGTTACTGTATAATCTGATGATAAAGCTGGGTTTCTGTATAATCTGCTGATAAGGCTGGGTTACTGTATAATCTGCTGATAAGGCTGGGTTACTGTATAATCTGCTGATAAGGCTGGGTTACTGTATAATCTGTATAAACTCTGTGACATCTGTTGATGTAAAAAAATATATATATATATGTAATTCATTGACCTCACGGAGGATGGACTACTAGATGTAGTAACACAACTCAAGTCATAGAGAGAGAGGCAGAGAGAGAGAGAGAGAGAGAGAGAGAGAGAGAGAGAGAGAGAGAGAGAGAGAGAGAGAAAGAAAGAAAGAAAGAAAGAGAACCCCAGAGTAGCCAGACATAGTTGTCATACTCCAGTACATCAAACATCTAGAACACAGCTGACATGTCTCACACACACACACACACACACACACACACACTGGGAACGCTGCAGGATAGTTACAACGTTCTGGGAACGCTGCAGGATAGTTACAACGTTCTGGGAACGCTGCAGGATAGTTACAACGTTCTGGGAACGCTGCAGGATAGTTACAACGTTCTGGGAACGCTGCAGGATAGTTACAACGTTCTGGGAACGCTGCAGGATAGTTACAATGTTCTAGGAACGCTGCAGGATAGTTACAACCTTCACACAACATTCTGTGAACGCTGCAGGATAGTTACAATGTTCTAGGAACGCTGCAGGATAGTTACAACCTTCACACAACATTCTGTGAACGCTGCAGGATAGTTGCTTGGATTTGGAACATTCTCAGCACATTTAAGGAATCTCACAAAATAACGTTATTTTCTTGGTATTTCATTACATTAACAGAATGTTTCCTAAAAAGTCAAACATAGTTACATTTAATGACATTTCTGTTAATGTCCCAGGAACGTTCTCCAACTGGTTTGACATCGGGAAAGATCTCAAACAGTCCCGAGAAAGTTAAGAAACAACGTTCTTCTGTGGGAATATCAGTACTTCAAGCATAACGTTTTCTGCAGGTTTCCATGTTGTTTTATGTAAAGTCATGTTCTCAGAACGTTTTAAGAAACGTTTTTAAAAACACTTTTAAACGTTTAAAGAACGTTCTAAGAACGTCATTGGTAAAAACATACATTCCGTTCTCAGCGTCAACAGAACTCCCTCTAGCCTTTATCTTGTTAAGTGTGTTCAGGTGTGTTGGCCGCGCCCACTAATTGGCCAAAGCTGATCTTAACGAGCACTTGTTTTCCTTTGAAACGGGGTCCGTTTGAATAGACTAAAATAAACAGCCTTTTATGAGTAAAAAATACAAACATGGCACGCCAGCTCCATACTGGTGGCTCAGTGGAAAACATGGCACTCCAGCTCCATACTGGTGGCTCAGTGGAAAACATGGCACCCCAGCTCCATACTGGTGGCTCAGTGGAAAACATGGCACCCCAGCTCCATACTGGTGGCTCAGTGGAAAACATGGCACTCCAGCTCCATACTGGTGGCTCAGTGGAAAACATGGCACGCCAGCTCCATACTGGTGGCTCAGTGGAAAACATGGCACGCCAGCTCCATACTGGTGGCTCAGTGGAAAACATGGCACGCCAGCTCCATACTGGTGGCTCAGTGGAAAACATGGCACGCCAGCTCCATACTGGTGGCTCAGTGGAAAACATGGCACGCCAGCTCCATACTGGTGGCTCAGTGGAAAACATGGCACGCCAGCTCCATACTGGTGGCTCAGTGGAAAACATGGCACTCCAGCTCCATACTGGTGGCTCAGTGGACTAATTCCATGTATAGAGAACTAAAGATCATAGGTTCAAATCTCACTATTGTCGTGCCAGAATAAACAAAGAAATGTGTTTGGATCATTCATGCCTAAGTAAATATATTTTCATGCGTCTTATCTGTGCTTTGGAGCTCGAAACAGTTTATCCAGACTAAGCTATCGGTGTTATTAAAAGTCTTATTCAAACATTCTGTTAATGTTTTAAAGGAAGTGATTAAAACAAAATCTCAAAATAAACTATAATTTCCATTCTCAAAACGTTAAAACTTCCAGGGAAACTTGCAGAGAACCAGTAACTTCTGTCTCTTCTAAGCTAAACTTAGAGACCGAACAGTGGGAGGTGTCTGGATAAGGCCTGTGGGAGAACCTCAATTGCATTTCCTAGATTCCTCACCTCCTCTCTCCTCGTGTCTTTCTCAAAACCCATTGGTCCCTCCCCTATGACCTTTTCATCCAATGGGTGAGGACGTGAGGAATCAAGGAAATGCAATTGAAATGTGTGTCTGTCTGTTCCTCTGATATATTGCGCCCTCTGCTGTCAGAATAGAGCAGTGCAGGACAGGACAGAAGAGCACACAGAGCTCTGTCATGCAGAGTGCAGAGACACAATGGGTCATTACTCAGCACATAAGCCAAGACGCACGCACGCGCGCGCACACAAACACACAAACACACACACACACACACACACACACACACACACACACACTTTCTTCTTTCCCTGCTGTAAAGTGAGGAGTTGGTTTGGCTGCAAGCCAAACTGGTATGGTTTCTCTAATGGCAATGTTGTTTTACACCGCCTGGTACCGTTCCTGTACTGTACTACACAGTCAGAAATCACTGGTTTCTCTAATGGCAATGTTGTTTTACACCGCCTGGTACCGTTCCTGTAGTGTACTACACAGTCAGAAATCACTGGTTTCTCTAATGGCAGTACTGTTTTACACCGCCTGGTACAGTTCCTGTAGTGTACTACACAGTCAGAAATCACTGGTTTCTCTAATGGCAGTGTTGTTTAACACCGCCTGGTACCGTTCCTGTACTGTACTACACAGTCAGAAATCACTGGACCACAGAGAGAGATGGCACACAGACACAAACAAGGCATAGCTAATCAACTCAGAGAGAGATAGCACACAGACACAAACAAGGCATAGCTAATCAACTCAGAGATAGCACACAGACACTAACAAGGCATAGCTAATCAACTCAGAGAGAGATAGCACACAGACACTAACAAGGCATAGCTAATCAACTCAGAGAGAGATAGCACACAGACACTAACAAGGCATAGCTAATCAACTCAGATATAGCACACAGACACTAACAAGGCATAGTTAATCAATTCAGAGAGAGATAGCA
>NC_143023.1:2730000-2737500 GCF_057628025.1 Oncorhynchus mykiss
CAGGAACACATACTGACCATCAGGAACACATACTGACCATCAGGAACACACTGACCATCAGGAACACATACTGATCATCAGGAACACACTGACCATCAGGAACACACTGACCATCAGGAACACACTGACCATCAGGAAGATACTGACCACCAGGAACACATACTGACCATCAGGAACACACTGACCATCAGGAAAACACACTGACCATCAGGAACACACACTGACCATCAGGAACACACTGACCACCAGGAACACACTGACCACCAGGAACACACTGACCATCAGGAACACACTGACCACCAGGAACACACTGACCACCAGGAACACACTGACCACCAGGAACACACACTGACCACCAGGAACACACTGACCACCAGGAACACACTGACCACCAGGAACACACTGACCACCAGGAACACACACTGACCACCAGGAACACACTGACCACCAGGAACACACTGACCACCAGGAACACACACTGACCATCAGGAACACACACTGACCACCAGGAACACACTGACCATCAGGAACACACTGACCATCAGGAACACACACTGACCACCAGGAACACATACTAACCATCAGGAACACACTGACCACCAGGAACACACACTGACCATCAGGAACACACACTGACCACCAGGAACACACTGACCACCAGGAACACACTGACCACCAGGAACACACCGGTTACAGAGAGACTCTAATAGTAAACTGACCTGATGGTGCGGTGGGAACATGGTTGGGATCCAGGCTCATCTGCTTCTTGAACTGGTTGTGGTTGTGGTTGTGAGTCTGACTGGAGATGTTGCTGTTACTCTGGCTGGACGTCTGTTTGTGGATGGGACTCTGACTCCGGTCCTGGCTGTCTGAGCGACCCAGGGTGACATGCTGCGCGGCCTGGGATCGGAGAGGAGAACAATACTAATCTCTTAGGAAACAGAAATGGATCTCCTGCTGTATCCAACCCCTGTGATAGGTTGGAGAGGATCTCCTGTTGTATCCAACCCCTCTGATAGGTTGGAGAGGATCTCCAGCTGTATCCAACCCCTCTGATACCTGGCTGACAGCATGTGGAGACACTCCCCCCAGACAGGAGAGGGTAGCTGCTGACGTACCTGGCTGACAGCATGTGGAGACACTCCCCCAGGCAGGAGAGGGTAGCTGCTGATGTACCTGGCAGACATTGTGTTGCAGCATGTGGAGACACTCCCCCCAGACAGGAGAGGGTAGCTGCTGATGTACCTGGCTGACATTGTGTTGCAGCATGTGGAGACACTCCCCCAGACAGGAGAGGGTAGCTGCTGACGTACCTGGCTGACAGCATGTGGAGACACTCCCCCAGACAGGAGAGGGTAGCTGCTGACGTACCTGGCTGACAGCATGTGGAGACACTCCCCCCAGACAGGAGAGGGTAGCTGCTGACGTACCTGGCTGACATTGTGTTGCAGCATGTGGAGACACTCCCCCAGACAGGAGAGGGTAGCTGCTGACGTACCTGGCTGACAGCATGTGGAGACACTCCCCCAGACAGGAGAGGGTAGCTGCTGACGTACCTGGCTGACATTGTGTTGCAGCATGTGGAGACACTCCCCCAGACAGGAGAGGGTAGCTGCTGACGTGGCCTTGAGGAGGAGAAGGTCCTGGTCTAAGGAGGACAGAGGACCACGGGAGGGCAGGGACTCTATGGAGTTAACCAGGTTCTTCTGTTGGCCCTCCGCCTGGGTCATCACCTAGAGGGAGGGAGGAGAGAGGTTAAATAACACACACACACACACACACACACACACACACACACACACACACACACACACACACACACACACACACACACACACACACACACACACACAGACACACACACACACACACACACACACACACACATACACACACAAACAAGCAAGCAAGCGCTGGTCGCCTAGGGCTGTGTAAGTCCAACTCCAACATTGACTGGTACAGCCCAGCCATCTAAGGAGCAGGTAACTGCTGGGTGAATCTGTACGGCCCAGCCATCCAAGGAGCAGGTAACTGCTGGGTGAATCTGTACGGCCCAGCCATCCAAGGAGCAGGTAACTGCTGGGTGAATCTGTACGGCCCGGCCATCCAAGGAGCAGGTAACTGCTGGGTGAATCTGTACGGCCCGGCCATCCAAGGAGCAGGTAACTGCTGGGTGAATCTGTACGGCCCGGCCATCCAAGGAGCAGGTAACTGCTGGGTGAATCTGTACGGCCCAGCCATCCAAGGAGCAGGTAACTGCTGGGTGAATCTGTACGGCCCGGCCATCCATGGAGCAGGTAACTGCTGGGTGAATCTGTACGGCCCGGCCATCCAAAGAGCAGGTAACTGCTGGGTGAATCTGTACGGCCCGGCCATCCAAGGAGCAGGTAACTGCTGGGTGAATCTGTACGGCCCAGCCATCCAAGGAGCAGGTAACTGCTGGGTGAATCTGTACGGCCCAGCCATCCAAGGAGCAGGTAACTGCTGGGTGAATCTGTACGGCCCAGCCATCCAAGGAGCAGGTAACTGCTGGGTGAATCTGTACGGCCCAGCCATCCAAGGAGCAGGTAACTGCTGGGTGAATCTGTACGGCCCAGCCATCCAAGGAGCAGGTAACTGCTGGGTGAATCTGTACGGCCCGGCCATCCAAGGAGCAGGTAACTGCTGGGTGAATCTGTACGGCCCGGCCATCCAAGGAGCAGGTAACTGCTGGGTGAATCTGTACGGCCCGGCCATCCAAGGAGCAGGTAACTGCTGGGTGAATCTGTACAGCCCGGCCATCCAAGGAGCAGGTAACTGCTGGGTGAATCTGTACGGCCCAGCCATCCAAGGAGCAGGTAACTGCTGGGTGAATCTGTACGGCCCGGCCATCCAAGGAGCAGGTAACTGCTGGGTGAATCTGTACGGCCCAGCCAATCAAAGAGCAGGTACCTGCTGGGTGAATCTGTACGGCCCAGCCAATCAAAGAGCAGGTACCTGCTGGATGAATCTCTATGTAGGAACAGCTGAGGTGTTCTACAAATTGACAAATGCATGTTGGGACGACATGACAAAGCAAGATATGTGACTGTAGCTAGTCAAAGCATGGGAGGAGAATTGTGGGGTAGTTAAAGTATTCTATATAGATGTAGGCACTGTAGGGGCACAGCCAGTAATGTAGGCAGGCGGTGGGGGCCTGAGAGTCATGACAATTCTCAGCCACCTACCCTGTCTGGTTCGGTCTGTCTCTCAGCCACCTACCCTGTCTGGTTCGGTCTGTCTCTCAGCCACCTACCCTGTCTGGTTCAGTCTGTCTCTCAGCCACCTACCCTGTCTGGTTCGGTCTGTCTCTCAGCCACCTACGCTGTCTGGTTCGGTCTGTCTCTCAGCCACCTACCCTGTCTGGTTCAGTCTGTCTCTCAGCCACCTACCCTGAGCCATATGCTACCTGTCTGGTTCAGTCTGTCTCTCAGCCACCTACCCTGATCCATATGCTACCTGTCTGGTTCAGTCTGTCTCTCAGCCACCTACCCTGTCTGGTTCAGTCTGTCTCTCAGCCAGCTACCCTGTCTGGTTCAGTCTGTCTCTCAGCCAGCTACCCTGTCTGGTTCAGTCTGTCTCTCAGCCACCTACCCTGTCTGGTTCAGTCTGTCTCTCAGCCACCTACCCTGAGCCATATGCTACCTGTCTGGTTCAGTCTGTCTCTCAGCCACCTACCCTGATCCATATGCTACCTGTCTGGTTCAGTCTTTCTCTCAGCCACCTACCCTGTCTGGTTCAGTCTGTCTCTCAGCCAGCTACCCTGTCTGGTTCAGTCTGTCTCTCAGCCAGCTACCCTGTCTGGTTCAGTCTGTCTCTCAGCCATCTACCCTGTCTGGTTCAGTCTGTCTCTCAGCCACCTACCCTGTCTGGTTCAGTCTGTCTCTCAGCCACCTACCCTGTCTGGTTCAGTCTGTCTCTCAGCCACCTACCCTGAGCCATATGCTACCTGTCTGGTTCAGTCTGTCTCTCAGCCACCTACCCTGATCCATATGCTACCTGTCTGGTTCAGTCTGTCTCTCAGCCACCTACCCTGTCTGGTTCAGTCTGTCTCTCAGCCAGCTACCCTGTCTGGTTCAGTCTGTCTCTCAGCCACCTACCCTGTCTGGTTCAGTCTGTCTCTCAGCCAGCTACCCTGTCTGGTTCAGTCTGTCTCTCAGCCACCTACCCTGAGCCATATGCTACCTGTCTGGTTCAGTCTGTCTCTCAGCCACCTACCCTGTCTGGTTCAGTCTGTCTCTCAGCCACCTACCCTGAGCCATATGCTACCTGTCTGGTTCGGTCTGTCTCTCAGCCACCTACCCTGTCTGGTTCAGTCTGTCTCTCAGCCACCTACCCTGTTGGTTCAGTCTGTCTCTCAGCCACCTACCCTGTCTGGTTCAGTCTGTCTCTGTCACGAACATAATTACATCTGGCACCTCTGACAGCTAGGTGGGCTGGGAGAAGGACAGGATTATGCTGTCTCTCTCTCTCTCTCTCTCTCTCTCACACACAAACACAAATAAGCTATACTCTTGTGAGTGCTCACTGTCTGTGACTCATCGGCAGGGAGATAAGGAGAGTGGAGGTAGCATGAGCATGAACTCAATTAAACACACACACACACACACACACAAACACACACACACACCATTCACACCACTCACACCACACCTCTCACACACACACCAATCACTTGTTCTTCACAAAATGGAACATCCATTCCTCATTCACACCTCACACACACCACTTACACAGACAAACACACACACACCACGTACACAGACAAACACACACACACCACTTACACAGACAAACACACACACCACTTACAGAGACAAGCACACACACACCTCTTACACAGACACACACACACACACACACACACACACCTCTTACACAGACAAACACACACACAGACACAAACCTCACGCACGCACACACAAATACATTGTTATTCATCACATGCTTCGTAAACAACAGGTGTAGACTAACAGTCTCGGTGCACCGGTAACAATGCCATGCGGTAGCAGAGAGAACAGTCTATGACTGCCTTCCTCTGACACCGCCTGGGATAGAGGTCCTGGATGGCAGGAAGATTGAACCCAGTGGTGTAGTGCCATGCGGTAGCAGAGAGAACAGACTATGACTGCCTTCCTCTGACACCGCCTGGTATAGAGGTCCTGGATGGCAGGAAGATTGGACCCAGTGGTGTAGTGCCATGCGGTAGCAGAGAGAACAGTCTATGACTGGACTCTGACAATGTTTTGAGCCTTCCTCTGACACCGCCTGGTATAGAGGTCCTGGATGGCAGGAAGCTTGGACCCAGTGGTGACCTGGGCAGTACACAGTACCCTCTGTAGCACCTTACAGTTAGATGCCAAGCAGTTGCAATACCAGGCGGTGATGCAGCCAGTCAAGATGCTCTCAATGGTGCAACTGTAGAAATTTTTGAGGATCTTTTCAGCCTCCTGAGGGGGAAGAGGCGTTGTCGTGCCCTCCTCATGACTGTGTTTGGTGTGTTTGGACCAAGATAGATCCTTAGTGTTGTGGACAACGAGGAACTTGAAGCTCTCAACCCCGGCTCCACTACAACCCCGTCGATGAGGATGAGGGGACGTGCTCAACCCTCCGTTTACTGTAGTCCACCATCAGCTCCTCGGTGTTGCTGAGAAGCCACACACTCTCACAAACCGTGACATCAGCCCATCTCACTAACTTAATAATGACTTTACCGGGGAGAAAAGAGGAGCAGGACCGAGAGCTGATGTGGACAGATAGTCTCTCCAGGTTTCTGCTAGCAGCCCTATAACAGACTGCCACTCAACGTGTTATAATGTCTCTGTCCCAAAACGGCACCCTATATTCCCTATGAAGTGTGCACTTATATTGACTTTGTATGGGGAATAGGGTGCCGTTTTGAGATGCATGCCAGTGTCTGTCACACTACGGGGGGTAAACTTTAGCATCGCTTCTGCCGCTAGCAAAGTCATATCCCAACCCTTCAGTTTCATATTCCAACCTTTCAGTTTCATATCCCAACCTTTCAGTTTCATATTCCAACCCTCATGAAAAATGGATGCCACTTCTCTGTTCTTCATAAACGACAGAAAGTCATGATTTTGCAAAAGAAAAATGAACAGAACACAAAGGAGGAGAAAAACACAGGTCCTTGATCTCTCTAGGAGATAGGGTCGGTCCCTATTCTAGGGCTTTACTAGGGTCGGTCCCTATTCTAGGGCTTTACTAGGATCGGTCCCTATTCTAGGGCTTTACTAGGGTCGGTCCCTATTCTAGGGCTTTACTAGGGTCGGTCCCTATTCTAGGGCTTTACTAGGGTCGGTCCCTATTCTAGGGCTTTACTAGGGTCGGTCCCTATTCTAGGGCTTTACTAGGGTCGGTCCCTATTCTAGGGCTTTACTAGGATCGGTCCCTATTCTAGGGCTTTACTAGGGTTGGTCCCTATTCTAGGGCTTTACTAGGATCGGTCCCTATTCTAGGGCTTTACTAGGGTTGGTCCCTATTCTAGGGCATTACTAGGATCGGTCCCTATTCTAGGGCTTTACTAGGGTTGGTCCCTATTCTAGGACTTTACTAGGGTTGGTCCCTATTCTAGGGCTTTACTAGGATCGGTCCCTATTCTAGGGCTTTACTAGGGTCGGTCCCTATTCTAGGGCTTTACTAGGGTCGGTCCCTATTCTAGGGCTTTACTAGGGTCGGTCCCTATTCTAGGGCTTTACTAGGGTCGGTCCCTATTCTAGGGCTTTACTAGGGTCGGTCCCTATTCTAGGGCTTTACTAGGGTCGGTCCCTATTCTAGGGCTTTACTAGGGTTGGCCCCTATTCTAGGGCTTTACTAGGGTCGGTCCCTATTCTAGGACATTACTAGGGTCGGTCCCTATTCTAGGGCTTTACTAGGGTCGGTCCCTATTCTAGGGCTTTACTAGGGTCGGTCCCTATTCTAGGGCTTTACTAGGGTCGGTCCCTATTCTAGGGCTTTACTAGGGTCGGTCCCTATTCTAGGGCTTTACTAGGGTCGGTCCCTATTCTAGGGCTTTACTAGGGTCGGTCCCTATTCTAGGGCTTTACTAGGGTCGGTCCCTATTCTAGGGCTTTACTAGGGTCGGTCCCTATTCTAGGGCTTTACTAGGGTCGGTCCCTATTCTAGGGCTTTACTAGGGTCGGTCCCTATTCTAGGGCTTTACTAGGGTCGGTCCCTATTCTAGGGCTTTACTAGGGTCGGTCCCTATTCTAGGGCTTTACTAGGGTCGGTCCCTATTCTAGGGCTTTACTAGGGTCGGTCCCTATTCTAGGGCTTTACTAGGGTCGGTCCCTATTCTAGGGCTTTACTAGGGTCGGTCCCTATTCTAGGGCTTTACTAGGGTCGGTCCCTATTCTAGGGCTTTACTAGGGTCGGTCCCTATTCTAGGGCTTTACTAGGGTCGGTCCCTATTCTAGGGCTTTACTAGGGTCGGTCCCTATTCTAGGGCTTTACTAGGGTCGG
>NC_143023.1:2740000-2812500 GCF_057628025.1 Oncorhynchus mykiss
CTCTCTCCACATCCCTCTCCCTCTTCCTCTCCCCACATCCCTCTCCTCTTCCTCTCTCCACATCCCTCTCCCTCTTCCTCTCCCCACATCCCTGTTCCTCTCTCCACATCCCTCTCCTCCTCCTCTCTCCACATCCCTCTCCCTCTTCCTCTCCCCACATCCCTCTCCCTCTTCCTCTCCCCACATCCCTCTCCTGTTCCTCTGTCCCCTTCCCAGGGCCTCTCATTAGATGGCTCCAGGTAGAAATGACCCAGAAGCACTGATAGCATCAGTTTACCTTGCCCCAAAATCCTGGTGGGCTGTCCTTCCTTACGGAAAGGGAATGTCCTCGTGTACTATCCCTGCTCAACCAATGAAAACATGCATTGCTGATAAGGAAGAAGTGAAATCCCCTGCTTAGGGTTGTACGTCTGTCAGCCGCCTGGCTCAGTAATCTAATAAAAAGGTAGTAATACAGTTCAAAGGTCATTCAAAGGTCATGCTCGATTCCCCCCCCGCCCCCCCCCCCCCATCAAAAAGGGTAGAGTTAGATTTTAGGGTCTGAGGGTCAGACCACCATCCCATCCTCATCCAGGTTGATCTCCAACACCCAGGAGAGGAGAGACCTCTAGGAACCAGACACAGCACTTCCTCTTTTAAATACACATCCCACCCCTCTGTGGAGACAGAACTCAGCTAATCCCAGAGGAGAGACACAGCTGTTTAAAGGCCGGAGCCATGCAGTCACCCCTATCTCAGGAAACCCCAAAAAAAAGAGGCCCTTTTGACCCTAATGTCAATCCAAGTAACGTAATAAGAAAATCCCCATCAAAATCCATCAGTTTAGGCAAGAGATATCAGGGTTTCTTGGTGTGGGCTGTGTTTCAATCCCCCACTAGAGATATCAGGGTTTCTTGGTGTGGGCTGTGTCTAGAGATATCAGGGTTTCTTGGTGTGGGCTGTGTGTCAATCCACCACTAGAGATATCAGGGTTTCTTGGTGTGGGCTGTGTGTCAACGCACCACTAGAGATATCAGGGTTTCTTGGTGTGGGCTGTGTCTAGAGATATCAGGGTTTCTTGGTGTGGGCTGTGGGCTGTGTGTCAATCTCCCACTAGAGATATCAGGGTTTCTTGGTGTGGGCTGTGTGTCAATCCCCCACTAGAGATATCAGGGTTTCTTGGTGGGGGCTGTGTGTCAATCCCCCACTAGAGATATCAGGGTTTCTTGGTGCGGGCTGTGTGTCAATCCCCCACTAGAGATATCAGGGTTTCTTGGTGTGGCCTGTGTCTATAGATATCGGGTTTCTTGGTGTGGGCTGTGTGTCAATCCCCCACTAGAGATATCAGGGTTTCTTGGTGTGGGCTGTGTCTAGAGATATCAAGGTTTCTTGGTGTGGGCTGTGTCTAGAGATATCAGGGTTTCTTGGTGTGGGCTGTGTCTAGAGATATCAGGGTTTCTTGGTGTGGGCTGTGTCTAGAGATATCAGGGTTTCTTGGTGTGGGCTGTGTGTCAATCCCCCACTAGAGATATCAGGGTTTCTTGGTGTGGGCTGTGTCTAGAGATATCAGGGTTTCTTGGTGTGGGCTGTGTGTCAATCCACCACTATAGATATCAGGGTTTCTTGGTGTGGGCTGTGTCTAGAGATATCAGGGTTTCTTGGTGTGGGCTGTGTCTAGAGATATCAGGGTTTCTTGGTGTGGGCTGTGTCTAGAGATATCAGGGTTTCTTGGTGTGGGCTGTGTGTCAATCCAACACATCTGTCTACTGTACGTCGGCCTTCTGCATCTGTGGAGGAAGGTGGCCGAGCTACAGCGGTGTTTGTCAGACCAGGAGACATCCTGAAAATGGATCCTCTCACGGAAACGTCTGTAGCGTCTGAACGGTTTGGCCTATAAACTAATATGACCCCTCTATGGAAAGATGAGGCTCTCACGGACACGATGATGTAGCACATACAAATGAAGGTCGTTTTGTGCCAACAAAAATAAGCGGTTTAATATGTGTCCAAAAAAATATATATATATTTTCATAGCTTTTTTATATCTCCTTATTCCTTATTATTTATTTTTGGACGGTCTTTTTTTGTTGCCATTTGTGATTGTGTTATTCAGTGTGTTTCTATGGGCTTATTCAGTAGTAAAGACCAAGTATTATATAATAATAATAAAATATACCTACAGGCTTCCTAAAATTCCAATTCAAATAGCTAAATGATCCCCGGTATGACCATCTTAAAAACAATTGAATATGTTATCTTAGTAGACTTGGACTTTTAGAGGTTAAGCCAGGGAGAGATAATAGAGGCCCAGAATCAGAACCGTGACGAGGAGGGATGAAGAACTCTCAGCTCCAGGTATGAGGAAGGATATGGAAGCAAAACGCCTGAAGCATCTGTCACGCCGCAGCAGACGTTCTAATACACTCAAGATATAACATCTATTTATATATATGATAACATCTATTTCTACAAAGACAAGTTTATATAACTTCACTTGTCGACATTTTTCGACAGATGGGAAATGGGACAGGAGGGGGGGAGGAGGGGGACAGAAGGAGGAGGGGGACAGGAGGAGGAGGGGGACAGGAGGAGGAGGAGGGGGACAGGAGGGGGGGTGGAGGGGGGGGGGGGGAGGAGGGGGACAGGAGGAGGAGGGGGACAGGAGGAGGAGGAGGGGGACAGGAGGAGGGGTGAGGGGGACAGAAGTAGGGGGACAGGAGGAGGGGTGAGGGGGACAGAAGGAGGGGGACAGGAGGAGGAGGGGGACAGGAGGGGGGGTGAGGGGGACAGAAGGAGGGGGACAGAAGGAGGGGGAGGAGGAGGGGGAGGAGGGGGACAGAAGGAGGGGGACAGGAGGGGGGGTGAGGGGGACAGAAGGACGGGGACAGAAGGAGGGGGAGGAGGTGGGGGAGGAGGGGGACAGAAGGAGGGGGACAGGAGGGGGGGACAGGAGGGGGACAGAAGGAGGGGGACAGGAGGAGGAGGGGAGGAGGTGGGGGAGGAGGAGGAGGAGGAGAGAGAAGACTTCTCTGTCGTGTCACCATGGTGATGGTGATGTAGTACACATAGACTGGTGAGGTAGTACACATGGAATTAGCATGTTGACTTTGTAACAGAGTGAAAGCAACTCTATAGCAACGCTGTAACGACTCTATAGCAACGCTGTAACGACGCTGAAGCAACACTGTCCGACGCTATAGCAACGCTGTAACGACGCTATAGCAACGCTGTAACGACTCTATAGCAACGCTGTAACGACTCTATAGCAACGCTGTAACGACTCTATAGCAACGCTGTAACGACGTTATAGCAACGCTGTAACGACGCTATAGCAACGCTGTAACAACGCTATAGCAACGCTGTAACGACTCTATAGCAACGCCGTAACGAATCTATAGCAACGCTATAACGACTCTTTAGCAACTCTGTAACGACTCTATAGCAACGCTGTAACGACTCTATAGCAACTCTGTAACGACTCTATAGCAACGCTGTAACGACTCTATAGCAACGCTGTAACGACTCTATAGCAACTCTGTAACGACTCTATAGCAACGCTGTAACGACTCTATAGCAACTCTGTAACGACTCTATAGCAACGCTGTAACGACTCTATAGCAACTCTGTAACGACTCTATAGCAACGCTGTAACGACTCTATAGCAACTCTGTAACGACTCTATAGCAACGCTGTAACGACTCTATAGCAACTCTGTAACGACTCTATAGCAACTCTGTAACGACTCTATAGCAACTCTGTAACGACTCTATAGCAACGCTGTAACGACTCTATAGCAACACTGTAACGACTCTATAGCAACGCTGTAACAACGCTATAGCAACACTGTAACAACGCTATAGCAACGCTGTAACGACTCTATAGCAACGCTGTAATGACGCTATAGCAACGCTGTAACGACTCTATAGCAACGCTGTAACAACGCTATAGCAACACTGTAACGACTCTATAGCAACGCTGTAACAACGCTATAGCAACGCTGTAACGACGCTATAGCAACGCTGTAACGACGCTATAGCAACGCTGTAACGACTCTATAGCAACGCTGTAACGACGCTATAGCAACGCTGTAACGACTCTATAGCAACGCTGTAACAACGCTATAGCAACACTGTAACGACTCTATAGCAACGCTGTAACAACGCTATAGCAACGCTGTAACGACGCTATAGCAACGCTGTAACGACGCTATAGCAACGCTGTAACGACTCTATAGCAACGCTGTAACGACGCTATAGCAACGCTGTAACGACTCTATAGCAACGCTGTAACAACGCTATAGCAACGCTGTAACGACGCTATAGCAACGCTGTAACGACTCTATAGCAACGCTGTAACGACGCTATAGCAATGCTGTAACAACGCTATAGCAACGCTGTAACAATGTCCACGCTACATACTGAGAAAACAAATACATCTGCTGAGAAAACACTTTCATGTGCTGAATGACTGTCTGTCTGACTGACTGTCTGTCTGTCTGACTGTCTGTCTGACTGACTGTCTGTCTGACTGACTGTCTGTCTGACTGACTGACTGTCTGTCTGACTGACTGTCTGACTGTCTGTCTGTCTGTCTGTCTGACTGACTGACTGTTTGTCTGACTGACTGTCTGTCTGACTGACTGTCTGTCTGACTGACTGTCTGTCTGACTGACTGTCTGACTGTCTGTCTGTCTGACTGACTGTCTGTCTGTCTGACTGTCTGTCTGACTGACTGACTGACTGTCTGTCTGTCTGTCTGTCTGTCTGACTGTCTGTCTGTCTGTCTGACTGTCTGTCTGTCTGACTGTCTGTCTGACTGTCTGTCTGTCTGTCTGTCTGTCTGTCTGACTGACTGTCTGTCTGAATGTCTGTCTGACTGTCTGTCTGTCTGTCTGACTGACTGTCTGTCTGACTGACTGTCTGTCTGACTGTCTGTCTGTCTGTCTGTCTGACTGTCTGACTGACTGTCTGACTGACTGTCTGTCTGTCTGTCTGTCTGTCTGTTTGACTGTCTGACTGACTGTCTGTTTGACTGACTGTCTGTCTGACTGTCTGTCTGTCTGTCTGACTGACTGTCTGACTGTCTGTCTGTCTGACTGACTGTCTGTCTGTCTGACTGACTGTCTGTCTGTCTGACTGACTGTCTGTCTGACTGACTGTCTGTCTGACTGACTGACTGTCTGTCTGTCTGTCTGACTGTCTGTCTGTCTGTCTGTCTGTCTGTCTGTCTGACTGTCTGTCTGTCTGACTGTCTGTCTGACTGTCTGTCTGTCTGACTGACTGTCTGACTTACTGTCTGTCTGACTGTCTGTCTGTCTGTCTGTCTGACTGACTGTCTGTCTGAATGTCTGTCTGACTGTCTGTCTGTCTGTCTGACTGACTGTCTGTCTGACTGACTGTCTGTCTGACTGTCTGTCTGTCTGTCTGACTGTCTGACTGACTGTCTGACTGACTGTCTGTCTGACTGTCTGTCTGTCTGTCTGTCTGTCTGTTTGACTGTCTGACTGACTGTCTGTTTGACTGACTGTCTGTCTGACTGACTGTCTGTCTGTTTGACTGTCTGACTTACTGACTGTTTGACTGTCTGTCTGTCTGTCTGTTTGACTGACTGTCTGTCTGACTGACTGTCTGTCTGACTGACTGACTGTCTGTCTGACTGACTGTCTGTCTGACTGACTGTCTGTCTGTCTGTTTGACTGACTGTCTGTCTGACTGACTGTCTGTCTGTTTGACTGTCTGACTTACTGTCTGTTTGACAGTCTGAATGACTGTCTGTCTGACTGTCTGTCTGACTGCTGGGAAGTCAGAGAGTGACAGGTTGGATCAGCCATGACATGTACGTAGCCTAGCCTCCTCTCCTCTGAGATCTACCAGAGCAGTACTACCTACTTACAGCCCTACCAGAGAGGTACAACCTACCTACCTATAGCCCTACCAGAGCAGTACTACCTACCTACAGCCCTACCAGAGCAGTACTACCTACCTACAGCCCTACCAGAGCAGTACTACCTACCTACAGCCCTACCAGAGCAGTACTACCTACCTACAGTCCTACCAGAGTAGTACTACCTACCTACAGCCCTACCAGAGCAGTACTACCTACCTACAGTCCTACCAGAGCAGTACTACCTACCTACAGTCCTAACAGAGCAGTACTACTTACCTACAGTCCTACCAGAGCAGTACTACCTACCTACAGTCCTACCAGAGCAGTAGTACCTACCTACCTACCATCCTACCAGAGCAGTACTACCTACCTACAGTCCTAACAGAGCAGTACTACTTACCTACAGTCCTACCAGAGCAGTACTACCTACCTACAGTCCTACCAGAGCAGTAGTACCTACCTACCTACCATCCTACCAGAGCAGTACTACCTACCTACCTACAGTCCTACCAGAGCAGTACTACCTACATACCTACAGCCCTACCAGAGCAGTACTACCTACTTACAGCCCTACCAGAGAGGTACAACCTACCTACCTACAGTCCTACCAGAGCAGTACTACCTACCTACCTACAGCCCTACCAGAGCAGTACTACCTACCTACAGTCCTACCAGAGTAGTACTACCTACCTACAGCCCTACCAGAGCAGTACTACCTACCTACAGTCCTACCAGAGCAGTACTACCTACCTACAGTCCTAACAGAGCAGTACTACTTACCTACAGTCCTACCAGAGCAGTACTACCTACCTACAGTCCTACCAGAGCAGTAGTACCTACCTACCTACCATCCTACCAGAGCAGTACTACCTACCTACCTACAGTCCTACCAGAGCAGTACTACCTACATACCTACAGCCCTACCAGAGCAGTACTACCTACTTACAGCCCTACCAGAGAGGTACAACCTACCTACCTACAGTCCTACCAGAGCAGTACTACCTACCTACCTACAGCCCGACCAGAGCATTACTACCTACCTACCTACAGTCCTACCAGAGCAGTACTACCTACCTACCTACCTACAGTCCTACCAGAGCAGTACTACCTACCTACAGTCCTACCAGAGCAGTACTACCTACCTACAGCCCTACCAGAGCAGTACTACCTACCTACAGCCCTACCAGAGCAGTACTACCTACCTACAGTCCTAACAGAGCAGTACTACCTACCTACAGTCCTACCAGAGCAGTACTACCTACCTACAGTCCTACCAGAGTAGTACACCTTACCTAAAGCCCTACCAGAGCACCAGTACCTACCTACAGTCCTACCAGCGCAGTACTACCTACCTACCTACCTACCATCCTACCAGAGCAGTACTACCTACCTACCTACAGTCCTACCAGAGCAGTACTACCTACATACCTACAGCCCTACCAGAGCAGTACTACCTACTTACAGCCCTACCAGAGAGGTACAACCTACCTACCTACAGCCCTACCAGAGCAGTACTACCTACCTACAGTCCTACCAGAGCAGTACTACCTACCTACCTACAGCCCTACCAGAGCGGTACTACCTACCTACCTACAGCCCTACCAGAGCAGTACTACCTACCTACCTACAGCCCTACCAGAGCAGTACTACCTACTTACAGCCCTACCAGAGAGGTACAACCTACCTACCTACAGTCCTACCAGAGCAATACTACCTACCTACCTACAGCCCTACCAGAGCAGTACTACCTACCTACCTACAGTCCTACCAGAGCAGTACTACCTACCTACCTACCTACAGTCCTACCAGAGCAGTACTACCTACCTACAGTCCTACCAGAGCAGTACTACCTACCTACAGCCCTACCAGAGCAGTACTACCTACCTACAGCCCTACCAGAGCAGTACTACCTACCTACAGTCCTAACAGAGCAGTACTACCTACCTACAGTCCTACCAGAGCAGTACTACCTACCTACCTACAGTCCTACCAGAGCAGTACTACCTACCTACAGTCCTACCAGAGCAGTACTACCTACCTACAGTCCTACCAGAGCAGTACTACCTACCTACAGTCCTACCAGAGCAGTACTATCTACCTACAGCCCTACCAGAGCAGTACTACCTACCTACAGCCCTACCAGAGCAGTACTACCTACCTACAGTCCTACCAGAGCAGTACTACCTACCTACAGTCCTACCAGAGCAGTACTACCTACCTACAGTCCTACCAGAGCAGTACTACCTACCTACAGTCCTACCAGAGCAGTACTACCAACCCAAAGCCCTACCAGAGCACCAGTACCTACCTACAGTCCTACCAGAGCAGTACTACCTACCTACAGCCCTACCAGAGCAGTACTACCTACCTACCTACCTACCATCCTACCAGAGCAGTACTACCTACCTACCTACAGTCCTACCAGAGCAGTACCACCTACCTACCTACAGTCCTACCAGAGCAGTACTACCTACCTACCATCCTACCAGAGCAGTACTACCTACCTACAGTCCTACCAGAGCACCACTACCTACTTACAGCCCTACCAGAGAGGTACAACCTACCTACCTATAGCCCTACCAGAGCAGTACTACCTACCTACAGCCCTACCAGAGCAGTACTACCTACCTACAGCCCTACCAGAGCAGTACTACCTACCTACAGTCCTACCAGAGCAGTACTACCTACCTACAGTCCTAACAGAGCAGTACTACTTACCTACAGTCCTACCAGAGCAGTACTACCTACCTACAGTCCTAACAGAGCAGTACTACTTACCTACAGTCCTATCAGAGCAGTACTACCTAACTACAGTCCTACCAGAGTAGTACTACCTACCTACAGCCCTACCAGAGCAGTACTACCTACCTACAGTCCTACCAGAGCAGTACTACCTACCTACAGTCCTAACAGAGCAGTACTACTTACCTACAGTCCTACCAGAGCAGTACTACCTACCTACAGTCCTACCAGAGCAGTAGTACCTACCTACCTACCATCCTACCAGAGCAGTACTACCTACCTACCTACAGTCCTACCAGAGCAGTACTACCTACATACATACAGCCCTACCAGAGCAGTACTACCTACTTACAGCCCTACCAGAGAGGTACAACCTACCTACCTACAGTCCTACCAGAGCAATACTACCTACCTACCTACAGCCCTACCAGAGCAGTACTACCTACCTACCTACAGTCCTACCAGAGCAGTACTACCTACCTACCTACCTACCTACAGTCCTACCAGAGCAGTACTACCTACCTACAGTCCTACCAGAGCAGTACTACCTACCTACAGCCCTACCAGAGCAGTACTACCTACCTACAGCCCTACCAGAGCAGTACTACCTACCTACAGTCCTAACAGAGCAGTACTACCTACCTACAGTCCTACCAGAGCAGTACTACCTACCTACCTACAGTCCTACCAGAGCAGTACTACCTACCTACAGTCCTACCAGAGCAGTACTACCTACCTACAGTCCTACCAGAGCAGTACTACCTACCTACAGTCCTACCAGAGCAGTACTATCTACCTACAGCCCTACCAGAGCAGTACTACCTACCTACAGCCCTACCAGAGCAGTACTACCTACCTACAGTCCTACCAGAGCAGTACTACCTACCTACAGTCCTACCAGAGCAGTACTACCTACCTACAGTCCTACCAGAGCAGTACTACCTACCTACAGTCCTACCAGAGTAGTACTACCAACCTAAAGCCCTACCAGAGCACCAGTACCTACCTACAGTCCTACCAGAGCAGTACTACCTACCTACAGCCCTACCAGAGCAGTACTACCTACCTACCTACCTACCTACCTACCTACCATCCTACCAGAGCAGTACTACCTACCTACCTACAGTCCTACCAGAGCAGTACCACCTACCTACCTACAGTCCTACCAGAGCAGTACTACCTACCTACCATCCTACCAGAGCAGTACTACCTACCTACAGTCCTACCAGAGCACCACTACCTACCTACAGCCCTACCAGAGCAGTACTACCTACCTACAGCCCTACCAGAGCAGTACTACCTACCTACAGCCCTACCAGAGCAGTACTACCTACCTACAGTCCTACCAGAGCAGTACTACCTACCTACAGCCCTACCAGAGCAGTACTACCTACCTACAGTCCTACCAGAGCAGTACTACCTACCTACAGCCCTACCAGAGCAGTACTACCTACCTACAGTCCTACCAGAGCAGTACTACCTACCTACAGCCCTACCAGATCAGTACTACCTACCTACAGTCCTACCAGAGCAGTACTACCTACCTACAGCCCTACCAGAGCAGTACTACCTACCTACCTACCTACCTACCTACCTACCTACCTACCTACCTACCTACAGCCCTACCAGAGCAGTACTACCTACCTACAGCCCTACCAGAGCAGTACTACCTACCTACAGTCCTACCAGAGCAGTACTACCTACCTACAGTCCTACCAGAGCAGTACTACCTAACTACAGCCCTACTAGAGCAGCAGCCCTACCTCTTTGACCTGGCTCAGCCTCCCTGGAGCAGGGTGGTAGTTCTGGTTGTTCTGGGTCCTGGCCCGGCGGGCCGCAGCAGGGGATCTGTGATGGGTGATGGTGACGACCCCTCCAACCCCAGGGTAGAGAGGTTTTCTCTGGGTACCAGGTGAGGAGGAGGTGAAGGAGGAGGCGACGGGCGGGGCAGGGTGGCGGTGGCTGAGTGGAGGAGGGAGCACGGAGAAGCTGAGTGTCCGGCCCTGGGTGGAGGAGTAGGTGGTGAAGGAGGTGGAGGAAGAGGAGGTAGCCTGAAAGAGACTGCAGCAGCAGCAGTCAGAGGAGCCAGAACAGTCGGGTAGAGGAGGCTCACACCGCTGCTTCTTCCCGGCTGTACCTCCTCCTCCTCCTCCTCCTCCTGCTCCGCTAACACCGCCATGCTCTGATGTCACACACAAGGACATCTTCTACCTGCCTGGGTCTGCCTCCCTCTGCCTGGTCGGGCTGACAGGACAGGACCTGCCAGCCAGCTACACAGCCAGGGGGAGGAGGGAGGGGAGGGGAGGGGTGGTGGCCAGTGAAGACAGGGAGGAGAGAGGGAGAGAGGAGGTACTGTATAGAGGGAGAGAGGGAGGAGGGAGAGAGGGAGGAGAGAGGGAGAGAGGAGGTACTGTATAGAGGGAGAGAGGGTGGAGGGAGAGAGGGAGGAGGTACTGTATAGAGGGAGAGAGGGTGGAGGGAGAGAGAGAGAAGGGAGAGAGAGAGGAGGTACTGTATAGAGGGAGATGGGGAGGAGGGAGAGAGAGAGGAGGTACTGTATTGAGGGAGAGAGGGAGGAGCTACTGTATAGAGGGAGAGAGGGAGGAGGGAGAGAGAGGAGGTACTGTATAGAGGGAGAGAGGGTGGAGTTTAATGGAGGGAGCCAGCGAGAGGTGGATGCGAGGGGACGGAGGAAGAGGTAGAGGAGGAAGAGGTGGAGAAGGGAGGGAGGAGCATGCTGCTAAGCCAGATCAGAACATCCTGCTCAGATAGCACAGCAGTCAGGACATACAGAGAGAGAGAGAGAGAGAGAGAGGTAGAGAGAGAGAGAGAGAGAGAGAGAGAGAGAGAGAGAGAGAGAGAGAGAGAGAGAGAGAGAGAGAGAGAGAGAGAGAGAGAGAGAGAGAGAGAGAGAGAGAGAGAGAGAGAGAGAGAGAGACAGAGACAGAGACAGAGACAGAGACAGAGACAGAGACAGAGAGAGAGAGAGAGAGAGAGAGAGAGAGAGAGACAGAGAGAGACAGAGAGAGAGAGAGAGAGACAGAGAGAGAGAGAGAGAGACAGAGAGAGAGAGAGAGAGACAGAGAGAGAGAGAGAGAGAGCAGAGCCAATGGAGCTGAGGCAGCCACCACCGCTAAGGTTTCAGTCTCCACAGCAGTTTTACAAGAAAACACAACACCGCTGTGCTTTAGTACACCACTGCACACTGCAGTAGAACCTACTGAACTATAGAAATCACCAGGAGACCTTGCTATTACAGTCAGCCATCATAATAGATCATATGCATTGGCTACTGTAAGATTGTCATCGTACACTTTCAGGTGTTATCGACCTTTCTGGTTTGGGTTTAAAGCAGACAAAGTCGTCTTGAGTTTCTGATTTGATTCCATCCATACGAACGTTCTATTCTCACTACATCTCAGTGTAAACTCAGTTAAAGTTCCCACCTCACTCACTCAAAAGATACAACGTCTACGGGCCTCCAGAGTGGGGCGGTGGTCTAAGGCACTATATCGCAGTGCTAGCTGTGCCACTAGAGATTCTGGGTTCGAGTTCAGGCTCTGTCGCAGCCAGGCCATGACCCGGGAGAACCATGGGGGGGCGGCGCACAATTGGCCCAGCGTCGTCCGGGTAAGGGGAGGATATGGCTGGCAGGGATGTTGTTGTCTCATCGCGACTCCTGTGGTGGTAACCGGGCGCAGTGCACGCTGACACGGTCGCCAGGTGTACGGTGTTTCCTCCGACACACATTGGTGCGGCTGGCTTCCGGGTTAAGTGGGAATTGTGTCAAGAAGCAGTGCGGCTTGGTTGGGTTGTGTTTCGGGGGACGCACGGCTCTCGACCTTCGCCCTCTCCCGAATCCGTACGGGAGATGCAGCGATGAGACAAGACTGTAACTAACAATTATAATTTAAGAATAAATAATAATAAAATAAAAAATAAAATACTTTTTTTTTTTAAAGATGTAACGTATGCCAAAAGCAGACAGACAGACAGACAGACAGACAGACAGACAGACAGACAGACAGACAGACAGACAGACAGACAGACAGACAGACAGACAGACAGACAGACAGACAGACAGACAGACAGACAGACAGACAGACAGACAGACAGACAGACAGACAGACAGACAGACAGACAGACAGACAGACAGACAGACAGACAGACAGACAGACAGACAGACAGACAGACAGACAGACTGCTGTCTCAACTCCACATATGAGGGCTTGTCACAGACAGACAGACAGACAGACAGACAGACAGACAGACAGACAGACAGACAGACAGACAGACAGACATCTAGAGTAAAGTCTGGTCTATCCAAACTGATATATAGTCCATTACCAAACCAATCAGTGGTAATATATTTCAGCCAGGACAGGAGGAATGATGGGATTGATTTATAAGGTGGGTTTAGATAACTGACTGTCAAAAGAGTCTGGCTCTATCAGAGTGAAACAGAGTGAAACAGGAACTCACAGGCTCTCAGTCTATCTCTACTCTTCTCTCAAGGTAAATCACATCATCCCAATTACTCAGTATTCTCCCTGTAATGATATAGAGCCATTTCCCCAGTCTAACTCTACTCTGACATGGAGCCATTTCCCCAGTCTAACATGGAGCCATTTCCCCAGTCTAACATGGAGCCATTTCCCCAGTCTAACTCTACTCTAACATGGAGCCATTTCCCCAGTCTAACATGGAGCCATTTCCCCAGTCTAACATGGAGCCATTTCCCCAGTCTAACATGGAGCCATTTCCATAGTCTAACATGGAGCCATTTCCCCAGTCTAACATGGAGCCATTTCCCCAGTCTAACTCTACTCTAACATGGAGCCATTTCCCCAGTCTAACTCTACTCTAACATGGAACCATTTCCCCAGTCTAACATGGAGCCATTTCCCCAGTCTAACATGGAGCCATTTCCCCAGTCTAACATGGAGCCATTTCCCCAGTCTAACATGGAGCCATTTCCCCAGTCTAACATGGAGCCATTTCCCCAGTCTAACATGGAGCCATTTCCCCAGTCTAACATGGAGCCATTTCCCCAGTCTAACATGGAGCCATTTCCCCAGTCTAACAGGGAGCCATTTCCCCAGTCTAACATGGAGCCATTTCCCCAGTCTAACATGGAGCCATTTCCCCAGTTTAACCCTAAGACACAACCTCTACACACGGTTAACGTTTCTGAATGACATTCGCTGTCCGATAGGAACGATATTGATACAAGTTAGGGACGACGGGAGGTTGTGTCAACTGAACTGATGAACCCTCTGGGAATGGGCAGTGACTCACAAAGTAAACATGGTGACCATGGCAGCGCTATGGTTACCGAGGCATGTACTGTTCCAGTGTTCTCTCTATGCACTATAAACAGCACTTCTTGGGTAGACCTATCATATAAACAGCTCTTCCCGGTTAGACCTATCATATAAACAGCTCTTCCTGGTTAGACCTATCATATAAACAGCACTTCCTGGTTAGACCTGTCATATAAACAGCTCTTCCTGGGTAGGCCTATCGTAAAACCAGCTCTTCCTGTTGTGTTCGTTAATCACCAAACAGAAGAAAAACAGACAAACAGGGAGGGACTACATCGACACTGTTGATCCTGTTACCCTCAGGTTCATCAACACCAGCATCAATATGTCTGTTGATCCTGTTACCCTCAGGTTCATCAACACCAGCATCAATATACGACTGATTGTTGTCCTATGGACAGAGTCTCCCACCTCAGCTGTAGATCTCTGCAGTTCATCCAGAGTGATCATGGGCCTCTTGGCTGCATCTCTGATCAGTCTTCTCCTTGTATGAGCTGAAAGTTTAGAGGGACGGCCAGGTCTTGGTAGATTTGCAGTGGTCTGATACTCCTTCCATTTCAATATTATCGCTTGCACAGTGCTCCTTGGGATGTTTAAAGCTTGGGAAATCTTTTTGTATCCAAATCCGGCTTTAAACTTCTTCACAACAGTATCTCGGACCTGCCTGGTGTGTTCCTTGTTCTTCATGATGCTCTCTGCGCTTTTAACGGACCTCTGAGACTATCACAGTGCAGGTGCATTTATACGGAGACTTGATTACACACAGGTGGATTGTATTTATCATCATTAGTCATTTAGGTCAACATTGGATCATTCAGAGATCCTCACTGAACTTCTGGAGAGAGTTTGCTGCACTGAAAGTAAAGGGGCTGAATAATTTTGCACGCCCAATTTTTCAGTTTTTGATTTGTTAAAAAAGTTTGAAATATCCAATAAATGTCGTTCCACTTCATGATTGTGTCCCACTTGTTGTTGATTCTTCACAAAAAAATACAGTTTTATATCTTTATGTTTGAAGCCTGAAATGTGGCAAAAGGTCGCAAAGTTCAAGGGGGCCGAATACTTTCGCAATGCACTGTAAATAAAGGTGTTCTCAACTGGCCTACCTGTTTAAATAAAGGTGAAATAAAATAAAGAAAACTAAAAATTCCCTTAGGGAAAGGGAAACAGCAGGTAACCATGGTCACTTGCTCATCTATAATTCTCTGTTGTAACAAAGTGCTGATGTTCCTACCTTGGATCTGTTTAACTGACACTAAATGTCCGTCAGTATTGAATGTTATGGTTCAAGTTTGGCTCCAGACTGGCCCGGGGACTCTGATAATGTCACTGTGACACTGTGTGATTCTGGAGAAGCTGACGTTGCGACTTCCTATAGCCTCTCTGGCGGGGGAAATCCCCTTTAGAATAGTGCACTACTTTTAACTAAAGCCCTATGGGTCCTAGCGGGTCAAATGAAGTGCACTAGATAGGGAATAGGATGGCATTTGGGATTCTAGAATGTCAGAGACGAGAAGCAGAGAAGGTGAAACTAGCAGAAGGTCTGCTTCCTGACCGTGATGATTAAAGGACAAAACGCAACTATTCCCATTTCTCCCCTCCTCTTAGAAGAAGATAAACAGAGAGAAAATAAACAGAGAAGAATGAAAGAATAAAACATTTAAAATGCCAATGAGGATGAGGTGGTATAACCTATAGATTCTATAGGAGGTAAAGGATGAGGTGGTATAGCCTATAGATTATATAGGAGGTAAAGGATGAGGTGGTATAACCTATAGATTCTACAGTAGGTAAAGGATGAGGTGGTATAACCTATAGATTCTATAGGAGGTAAAGGATGAGGTGGTATAACCTATAGATTCTACAGTAGGTAAAGGATGAGGTGGTATAACCTATAGATTCTATAGGAGGTAAAGGATGAGGTGGTATAACCTATAGATTCTACAGTAGGCAAAGGATGAGGTGGTATAACCTATAGATTATATAGGAGGTAAAGGATGAGGTGGTATAACCTATAGATTCTATAGGAGGTAAAGGATGAGGTGGTATAACCTATAGATTCTACAGTAGGTAAAGGATGAGGTGGTATAACCTATAGATTCTATAGGAGGCAAAGGATGAGGTGGTATAACCTATAGATTCTATAGGAGGTAAAGGATGAGGTGGTATAACCTATAGATTCTATAGGAGGTAAAGGATGAGGTGGTATAGCCTATAGATTCTACAGGAGGTAAAGGGTGAGGTGGTATAGTCTATAGATTCTACAGGAGGTAAAGGATGAGGTGGTATAGCCTATAGATTCTACAGGAGGTAAAGGATGAGGTGGTATAGCCTATAGATTCTACAGTAGGTAAAGGATGAGGTGGTATAGTCTATAGATTCTACAGTAGGTAAAGGATGAGGTGGTATAGTCTATAGATTCTACAGTAGGTAAAGGAGGTAAAGGATTAGGTGGTATAGTCTATACATTCTACAGTAGGTAAAGGATGAGGTGGTATAGTCTATACATTCTACAGTAGGTAAAGGATGAGGTGGTATAGTCTATAGATTCTACAGTAGGTAAAGGAGGTAAAGGATGAGGTGGTATAGTCTATACATTCTACAGTAGGTAAAGGATGAGGTGGTATAGTCTATAGATTCTACAGTAGGTAAAGGATGAGGTGGTATAGCCTATAGATTCTACAGTAGGTAAAGGATTAGGTGGTATAGTCTATAGATTCTACAGTAGGTAAAGGAGGTAAAGGATGAGGTGGTATAGTCTATAGATTCTACGGTATGTAAAGGATGAGGTGGTATAGCCTATATATTCTACAGTAGGTAAAGGATGAGGTGGTATAGCATATAGATTCTACAGTAGGTAAAGGATGAGGTGGTATAGTCTATAGATTCTACAGTAGGTAAAGGAGGTAAAGGATGAGGTGGTATAGTCTATAGATTCTACAGTGTGTAAAGGATGAGGTGGTATAGCCTATAGATTCTACAGTAGGTAAAGGATGAGGTGGTATAGCCTATAGATTCTACAGTAGGTAAAGGATGAGGTGGTATAGCCTATAGATTCTACAGTAGGTAAAGGGTGAGGTGGTATAGTCTATACATTCTACAGTAGGTAAAGGAGGTAAAGGATGAGGTGGTATAGTCTATACATTCTACAGTAGGTAAAGGATGAGGTGGTATAGTCTATAGATTCTACAGGAGGTAAAGGAGGTAAAGGATGAGGTGGTATAGTCTATAGATTCTACAGTATGTAAAGGATGAGGTGGTATAGCCTATAGATTCTACAGTAGGTAAAGGATGAGGTGGTATAGTCTATAGATTCTACAGTAGGTAAAGGATGAGGTGGTATAGTCTATACATTCTACAGTAGGTAAAGGATGAGGTGGTATAGTCTATAGATTCTACAGTAGGTAAAGGAGGTAAAGGATGAGGTGGTATAGTCTATACATTCTACAGGAGGTAAAGGATGAGGTGGTATAGTCTATACATTCTACAGTAGGTAAAGGATGAGGTGGTATAGTCTATACATTCTACAGTATGTAAAGGATGAGGTGGTATAGTCTATACATTCTACAGTATGTAAAGGATGAGGTGGTATAGTCTATACATTCTACAGTATGTAAAGGATGAGGTGGTATAGTCTATATATTCTACAGTAGGTAAAGTATGAGGTGGTATAGCCTATAGATTCTACAGTAGGTAAAGGAGGTAAAGGGTGAGGTGGTATAGCCTATAGATTCTACCTTGGCACTGGAGTCAGAGTTGCGCCGGGCACAGAGCTGCATCTGACTCATCCACAGCTGCTGTTCCCCAGCGTCCGAAGCTACAGAGAGAGAGAGAGAGAGAGAGAGAGAGAGAGAGAGAGAGAGAGAGACAGAGACAGAGAGACAGAGACAGAGACAGAGACAGAGAGAGAAAGAGATAGAGAGAGAGAGAGAGAGAGAGAGAGAGAGAGGCAGAGAGAGAGAGAGGCAGAGAGAGAGAGAGAGAGAGAGGCAGTGAGAAAGAGAGAGAGGCAGTGAGAAAGAGAGAGAGACGGAAACAGAGTGAGAGTGAGAGAAGGAGAGAGGAGAGAGAGAGAGGCTGCTTTGAATTGAATTGAATTGAGAGAGAGAGAGACACATTACTGTAGAGTATAGGAGCTGAAGATGCACACACGACAAGTTAAGGAAGTGCTGACTGGCAGACTGGAAACTGTGAAGACACTCTAATACTTTCAGTTTGTGTTTTGGGACTTTATCAAAAATGTATGAAAGTACCAAGTATATTTGGGCATCCCAAATATAAAGTATTACAATATGACTCTCCAGTCTCAACATACTGTAATGATCTATATATGGGGGTATGTCTATCCAGTCTCAACATACCCCCATATATAGATCACTACAGCAGCAGGGCCAGTTAGGAAACCTCTAGACTAAGTGTGAATGTCGGGATGTTGAGGCTGCGTCCTACATGCCACCCTATTCCCTACATAGTGCACTACTTTAGACCAGAGCCCTATTCCCTACATAGTGCACTACTTTAGACCAGAGCCCTATTCCCTATATAGTGCACTACTTTAGACCAGAGCCCTATTCCGTGTATAGTGCACTACTTTAGACCAGAGCCCTATTCCCTATATACTGCACTACTTTAGACCAGAGCCCTATTCCCTACATAGTGCACTACTTTAGACCAGAGCCCTATTCCCTACATAGTGCACTACTTTAGACCAGAGCCCTATTCCCTACATAGTGCACTACTTTAGACCAGAGCCCTATTCCCTACATAGTGCACTACTTTAGACCAGAGCCCTATTCCCTACATAGTGCACTACTTTAGACCAGAGCCCTATTCCCTACATAGTGCACTACTTTAGACCAGAGCCCTATTCCCTACATAGTGCACTACTTTAGACCAGAGCCCTATTCCCTTCATAGTGCACTACTTTAGACCAGAGCCCTATAGAGCCCTATTCCCTACATAGTGTACTACTTTAGACCAGAGCCCTATTCCCTACATAGTGCACTACTTTAGACCAGAGCCCTATTCCCTATATAGTGCACTACTTTAGACCAGAGCCCTATTCCCTATATACTGCACTACTTTAGACCAGAGCCCTATTCCCTACATAGTGCACTACTTTAGACCAGAGCCCTATTCCCTACATAGTGCACTACTTTAGACCAGAGCCCTATTCCCTACATAGTGCACTACTTTAGACCAGAGCCCTATTCCCTACATAGTGCACTACTTTAGACCAGAGCCCTATTCCCTATATAGTGCACTACTTTAGACCAGAGCCCTATTCCCTATATAGTGCACTACTTTAGACCAGAGCCCTATTCCCTTCATAGTGCACTACATTAGACCAGAGCCCTATTCCCTTCATAGTGCACTACTTTAGACCAGAGCCCTATTCCCTTCATAGTGCACTACATTAGACCAGAGCCCTATTCCCTTCATAGTGCACTACTTTAGACCAGAGCCCTATTCCCTACATAGTGCACTACTTTAGACCAGAGCCCTATTCCCTACATAGTGCACTACTTTAGACCAGAGCCCTATTCCCTATATAGTGCACTACATTAGACCAGAGCCCTATTCCCTATATAGTGCACTAATTTAGACCAGAGCCCTATTCCCTACATAGTGCACTACTTTAGACCAGAGCCCTATTCCGTGTATAGTGCACTACTTTAGACCAGAGCCCTATTCCCTATATACTGCACTACTTTAGACCAGAGCCCTATTCCCTACATAGTGCACTACTTTAGACCAGAGCCCTATTCCCTACATAGTGCACTACTTTAGACCAGAGCCCTATTCCGTACATAGTGCACTACTTTAGACCAGAGCCCTATTCCCTACATAGTGCACTACTTTAGACCAGAGCCCTATTCCCTACATAGTGCACTACTTTAGACCAGAGCCCTATTCCCTACATAGTGCACTACTTTAGACCAGAGCCCTATTCCCTACATAGTGCACTACTTTAGACCAGAGCCCTATTCCCTACATAGTGCACTACTTTAGACCAGAGCCCTATTCCCTACATAGTGCACTACTTTAGACCAGAGCCCTATTCCCTACATATTGCACTACTTTAGACCAGAGCCCTATTCCCTACATAGTGCACTACTTTAGACCAGAGCCCTATTCCCTACATAGTGCACTACTTTAGACCAGAGCCCTATTCCCTACATAGTGCACTACTTTAGACCAGAGCCCTATTCCCTACATAGTGCACTACTTTAGACCAGAGCTGTAACGGTCTTCTAGGTGTGAAGGAGAGTCGGACCAAAATGCGGCGTGTAGATTGCGATCCATGTTTATTGTGACTATAGCAACATGAATCCAAATACAAACAGTGCAAAATAATAAACGTAATGAAAACCGAAACAGCCTAAACTGGTGCAAACTAACACTAAGGACAATCACCCACAAACACACAGTGAAACCCAGGCTACCTAAATATGGTTCCCAATCAGAGACAATGACTAACACCTGCCTCTGATTGAGAACCATATCAGGCCGGACATAGAAATAGACAAACAAGACATCCAACATAGAATGCCCACCCAGTTCACGTCCTGACCAACACTAAAACAAGGAAAACACACACGAACGATGGTCAGAACGTGACAGTACCCCCCCTCCAAGGTGCGGACTCCGGACGCACAACTTAAACCTATGGGGGAGGGTGTGGGTGGGCATCTGTCCGCGGTGGCGGCTCTGGCGCTGGACGTGGACCCCACTCCATAACAGTTTTAGTCCACCTCCTTAGCGTCCCTAGATAGGTGACCCTTCTTAATGACAGCTCGGGACAGAGGGTCAGCTCGAGACAGAGGGGCAGCTCGGGACAGAAGTAGCTCGGGACTGATGGGTAGCACAGCACTGAGAGGAAGCTCAGGCAGGTAGTTAGATCCGGCAGATCCTGGCTGGCTGGCGGTTCTGGCAGATCCTGGCTGACTGGCAGATCTGGAAGAGTCTGGCTGACTGGCAGATCTGGAAGAGTCTGGCTGACTGGCAGATCTGGAAGAGTCTGGCCGACTGGCAGATCTGGAAGAGTCTGGTCGACTGGCAGATCTGGAAGAGTCTGGTCGACTGGCAGATCTGGAAGAGTCTGGTCGACTGGCAGATCTGGAAGAGTCTGGTCGACTGGCAGATCTGGAAGAGTCTGGTCGACTGGCAGATCTGGAAGAGTCTGGTCGACTGGCAGATCTGGAAGAGTCTGGTCGACTGGCAGATCTGGAAGAGTCTGGTCGACTGGCAGATCTGGAAGAGTCTGGTCGACTGGCAGATCTGGCTGCTCCATGCTGACTGGCAGCACTGGCTGCTCCATGCTGACTGGCGGCCCTGGCTGCTCCATGCTGACTGGCGGCCCTGGCTGCTCCATGCTGACTGGCGGCCCTGGCTGCTCCATGCTGACTGGCGGCCCTGGCTGCTCCATGCTGACTGGCGGCCCTGGCTGCTCCATGCTGACTGGCGGCCCTGGCTGCTCCATGCTAACTGGCAGCTCTGGCGGCTCCTTGCAGACTGGTAGCTCCTTGCAGACTGGCAGCTCTGGCGGCCCCTGGTTGACTGGCGGCGCTGGCGCTGGGCTGACTGGCGGCACTGGCGGCCCCTGGCTGACTGGCGGCACTGGAGGCCCCTGGCTGACTGGCGGCACTGGAGGCCCCTGGCTGACTGGCGGCACTGGCGGCCCCTGGCAGACGGGCGGCACTGGCGGCTCCTGGCAGACGGGCGGCGCTGGCGGCGCTGGGCAGACGGGCGGCGCTGGCGGCGCTGGGCAGACGGACGGCGCTGGCGGCGCTGGGCAGACGGGCGGCACTGGCGGCGCTGGGCAGACGGGCGGCACTGGCGGCGCTGGGCAGACGGGCGGCACTGGCGGCGCTGGGCAGACGGGCGGCACTGGCGGCGCTGGGCAGACGGGCGGCACTGGCGGCGTTGGGCAGACGGGAAGCTCCGATGGCGCCGGGCAGACGGGAAGCTCCGGCAGAGGCGCCGGGCAGACGGGAAGCTCCGGCAGAGGCGCCGGACAGGCGGGAGGCTCCGGCAGAGGCGCCGGACAGGCGGGAGGCTCCGGCAGAGGCGCCGGACAGGCGGGAGGCTCCGGCAGAGGCGCCGGACAGGCGGGAGGCTCCGGCAGAGGCGCCGGACAGGCGGGAGGCTCCGGCAGAGGCGCCGGACAGGCGGGAGGCTCCGGCAGAGGCGCCGGACAGGCGGGAGGCTCCGGCAGAGGCGCCGGACAGGCGGGAGGCTCCGGCAGCGCTGGAGAGGAGGAAGGCTCTGGACGGATGGGCCGGAGAGACAGCCTGGTACGGGGAGCTGCCACCGGAGGGCTGGGGTGTGGAGGTGGTGACGGATAGACCGGGCCGTGCAGGCGCACTGGAGCTCTTGAGCACCGAGCCTGCCCAACCTTACCCGGTTGAATGGTCCCGGTCGCCCTGCCAGTGCGGCGAGGTGGAATAGCCCGCACTGGGCTATGCAGGCGAACCGGGGACACCGTGCGCAAGGCTGGTGCCATGTAAGCCGGCCCAAGGAGACGCACTGGAGACCAGATGCGTAGAGCCGGCTTCATGGCACTTGGCTCGATGCCCACTCTAGCCCGGCCGATACGCGGAGCTGGAATGTACCGCACCGGGCTGTGCACCCGCACTGGGGACACCGTGCGCTCCACAGCATAACACGGTGCCTGCCCGGTCTCTCTAGCCCCCCGGTAACCACAGGAAGTTGGCTCAGGTCTCCTACCTGGCGTAGCCATACTCCCTGTTAGCCCCCCCCCAAGAAATTTTTGGGGCTGACTCCCGGGCTTCCATCCACGACGCCGCGCTGCCTCCTCGTACCAGCGCCTCTCCGCTTTCGCCGCCTCCCGTTCTTCCTTGGGACGGCGATATTCTCCTGGCTGAGCCCAAGGTCCTTTACCGTCTAATTCGTCCTCCCATGTCCATACCTCCTCGCGCTGCTCCTGCTGCTGCTTTCTCCTTTGCTCATTACCACACCGCTTGGTCCTGTTGTGGTGGGTGATTCTGTAACGGTCTTCTAGGTGTGAAGGAGAGTCGGACCAAAATGCGGCGTGTAGATTGCGATCCATGTTTATTGTGACTATAGCAACATGAATCCAAATACAAACAGTGCAAAATAATAAACGTAATGAAAACCGAAACAGCCTAAACTGGTGCAAACTAACACTAAGGACAATCACCCACAAACACACAGTGAAACCCAGGCTACCTAAATATGGTTCCCAATCAGAGACAATGACTAACACCTGCCTCTGATTGAGAACCATATCAGGCCGGACATAGAAATAGACAAACAAGACATCCAACATAGAATGCCCACCCAGTTCACGTCCTGACCAACACTAAAACAAGGAAAACACACACGAACGATGGTCAGAACGTGACAAGAGCCCTATTCCCTACATAGTGCACTACTTTAGACCAGAGCCCTATTCCCTACATAGTGCACTACTTTAGACCAGAGCTCTATGGTGGAAATGTTGTGGATTTTATCATGATAAAAGCTGCTTTGAAACATCAGTCTAACATGGTTAGTGGTTGTTATTGGAGGAGACACAAGAGGTAACCTGTGGTTGAGAGAGGTAGAGGAGACACAAGAGGAAACCTGTGGTTGAGGAGACACAAGAGGAAACCTGTGGTTGAGAGAGGTAGAGGAGATACCAGAGGAAACCTGTGGTGGAGAGAGGTAGAGGAGACACAAGAGGAAACCTGTGGTTGAGGAGACACAAGAGGAAACCTGTGGTTGAGAGAGGTAGAGGAGATACCAGAGGAAACCTGTGGTGGAGGAGATACAAGAGGAAACCTGTGGTTGAGAGAGGTGGAGGAGACACAAGAGGAAACCTGTGGTTGAGAGAGGTGGAGGAGACACAAGAGGTAACCTGTGGTTGAGAGAGGTAGAGGAGACACAAGAGGTAACCTGTGGTTGAGAGAGGTGGAGGAGACACAAGAGGAAACCTGTGGTTGAGGGGACACAAGAGGAAACCTGTGGTTGAGAGAGGTAGAGGAGATACCAGAGGAAACCTGTGGTGGAGAGAGGTAGAGGAGACACAAGAGGAAACCTGTGGTGGAGGAGATACAAGAGGTAACCTGTTGTTGAGAGAGGTGGAGGAGATACAAGAGGAAACCTGTGGTTGAGAGAGGTGGAGGAGACACAAGAGGAAACCTGTGGTGGAGGAGATACCAGAGGAAACCTGTGGTTGAGAGAGGTAGAGGAGACACAAGAGGAAACCTGTGGTTGACAGAGGTGGAGGAGATACCAGAGGAAACCTGTGGTGGAGGAGACACAAGAGGAAACCTGTGGTTGAGAGAGGTAGAGGAGATACAAGAGGAAACCTGTGGTGGAGGAGACACAAGAGGAAACCTGTGGTGGAGAAAGGTGGAGGAGACACAAGAGGAAACCTGTGGTTGAGAGAGGTGGAGGAGATACCAGAGGAAACCTGTGGTGGAGAAAGGTGGAGGAGACACAAGAGGAAACCTGTGGTTGAGAGAGGTGGAGGAGACACAAGAGGAAACCTGTTGTTGAGAGAGGTGGAGGAGATACCAGAGGAACCTGTGGTTGAGAGAGGTAGAGGAGACACAAGAGGAAACCTGTGGTTGAGAGAGGTGGAGGAGATACCAGAGGAAACCTGTGGTTGAGAGAGGTGGAGGAGACACAAGAGGAAACCTGTGGTGGAGGAGACACAAGAGGAAACCTGTGGTGGAGGAGACACAAGAGGAAACCTGTGGTGGAGGAGATACCAGAGGAAACCTGTGGTTGAGAGAGGTAGAGGAGACACAAGAGGAAACCTGTGGTTGAGAGAGGTGGAGGAGATACCAGAGGAAACCTGTGGTGGAGGAGACACAAGAGGAAACCTGTGGTTGACAGAGGTGGAGGAGACACAAGAGGAAACCTGTAGTGGAGGAGATACCAGAGGAAACCTGTGGTTGAGAGAGGTGGAGGAGATACCAGAGGAAACCTGTGGTGGAGGAGACACAAGAGGAAACCTGTAGTGGAGGAGATACCAGAGGAAACCTGTGGTTGACAGAGGTGTTGCAGAGGGAAGGATGAGATAGCCTGGTTCCCGATCTGTTTGTGTTGTCTTGTTAACTCCTGTGATCACCATCATATAAGAATTGGTTCGACAGCACCAACAGATCTGGGACCAGGCTCTAAGAATGACGTAACACATCCAGTAAACGTACCTCTGAGTTTTGTAATAAGTGACCTCATCCGGTCCAGGATCTGTCTGTGGTGTCTGCAGAAGATGGTGAAACACAGCAACAAACAGAATCCTGGACCAGCCAGGCTAAGAGAAGTATAATAACTGTCTCATGACATCTGTAGAGTAACAGACGTCCTCTCCACGTACCTCTGAGTTTGTAGGCCTCTCCAGTGGCAGAGTGGACCGTGAACATGTGTGGTAGTTCATCGCTGAGGGCCACAGAGGCCCCTATGAGAGGCAGAGATCCCCGGGGCTTCTGACTCTTACTGTGCTCGTTCACAAAGTACTGCAGCTGACCCATGTCCGGATCCAACACGAAATACCTGCGGGAGGAGACAGAACACAAAAGAAAACCATTGGTACAAAACAATAACGCTTACTCAGAAATGGAACAGAGTCTAAAATAGGGAGGGAGGGAGGGAGGGAGGGAGGGAGGGAGGGAGGGAGGGAGGGAGGGAGGGAGGGAGAAGAAGAAGGAGAGAAAGAGAGATGGTGGGGTCGAATGGACCAGAGGGAGAGGAAGGAAGGAAAAACTGTAAAATTGCATAGCTATGATGATTAATTTAAATCAATGTTTTGACAAACATCCTGCTGCCTCCTCTCTGAATCTCCGAACCCATTGTACAGCAGCAACCCCATGTGACTGGGAGAGAGAGGGAAAGAGAGAGAGAGGGAAAGAGAGAGAGAGAGAGAGAGAGAGAGAGGGTGTGCGTGAGAGAGAGAGGGGTGGGGGTGAGAGGGTGTGTGAGAGAGAGGGGGGGGGGTGAGAGGGTGTGTGAGAGAGAGAGGGGGGGGGGGGGTGAGAGGGTGTGTGAGAGAGAGAGGGGGGGGGGGGTGAGAGACCAGATATCTGGTCAGATAGTATCTACATTACTGAAACATACCAGATATCTGGTCAGATAGTATCTACATTACTGAAACATACCAGATATCTGGTCAGATAGTATCTACATTACTGAAACATACCAGATATCTGGTCAGATAGTATCTACATTACTGAAACATACCAGATATCTGGTCAGATAGTATCTACATTACTGAAACATACCAGATATCTGGTCAGATAGCATCTACATTACTGACATACTGAAACATACCAGATATCTGGTCAGATAGTATCTACATTACTGAAACATACCAGATATCTGGTCAGATAGCATCTACATTACTGACATACTGAAACATACCAGATATCTGGTCAGATAGTATCTACATTACTGAAACATACCAGATATCTGGTCAGATAGTATCTACATTACTGAAACATACCAGATATCTGGTCAGATAGTATCTACATTACTGAAACATACCAGATATCTGGTCAGACAGTATCTACATTACTGAAACATACCAGATATCTGGTCAGATAGTATCTACATTACTGACATACTGAAACATACCAGATATCTGGTCAGATAGTATCTACATTACTGAAACATACCAGATATCTGGTCAGATAGTATCTACATTACTGACATACTGAAACATACCAGATATCTGGTCAGATAGTATCTACATTACTGACATACTGAAACATACCAGATATCTGGTCAGATAGTATCTACATTACTGACATACTGAAACATACCAGATATCTGGTCAGATAGTATCTACATTACTGAAACATACCAGATATCTGGTCATATAGTATCTACATTACTGAAACATACCAGATATCTGGTCAGATAGTATCTACATTACTGAAACATACCAGATATCTGATCAGGTAGTATCTACATTACTGACATACTGAACAGACACCACACACATATACATTTTCATATTACTATGTTTTCATACTGGTCCCCCGTGGGAATCGAACCCATAACCCCGGTGTTGCACGCGTCACACTCTACCAACTGAGCCACATGGTACATTCATCACCATTACTGATATCCTATAATCTCTGAACCCAGGACCTCACTGACACAGTGAAGAGACAACACGGAGAGACCTCTGGTTAGTATCAGCCTGGTAGACACAGTAACATACATGAACAACGTGGAATACCTGACAAAGCCCCTGATAAAGCCTTCTATAAGCGATAAGAACCCGAGGGGGGTGTGGTCTATGGCCAATATACCACGGCTAAGGGCTGCCCTTAGGCCCGATGCAACGCGGAGTGCCTGGATACAGCCTTTGGCCATAGTCTAGTGGTTAGAGCATTGGGCCAGTAACAGAAATGGTTACTGGATTGAATCCCTGAGCTGACAAGGTAAAAATCTGTCGTTCTGCCCCTGAACAAGGTACATTGTAAATAAGAATTTGATCTTTTAGCTGACTTGCCTTGCTAAAAAAATATATGTTTTTAATAAATAAACCACAAACGGGTTACCAACTTAATTAGAGCAGTAAAAATATATGTTTTTTCATATACCCGTGGTACAGGGTCTGATATACCATGGCTGTCAGCCAATCAGCATTCAGGCCTCGAACCACCCAGTTTTAGAATAAAGCAAAAAGATAGATCACATTTGGCCGTTGACTCTTGGATTTAATTTCTGCTCAGAAAAAAAGCATCCGATTATTTTCTCTTCAAAACATGTATTGAGGTCCTTTAGAAACATGACTTCAGCATTTAAAAGACGTTGACGAAGCCTGAGAGTCTGCTTGATGAGACCCATTGAGGACAGTTAAAACTATACCCAACTCGGAGCAGGTTCAATAAGGAATGTGGGCTAATTATAGCAGATGTATCTATGTATTATAAATGAGTGACACTACAAACATGTTGGGGTTTAGAGTACTCTCTTTCTCGCTCTGTCTCTCTCTCTCTGTCGGTCTCTCTCTCTCTCTCTCTCTCTCTCTCTGTGTGTGTGTCTCTGTCTCTGTCTCTGTCTCTCTCTCAGATGGTGTTCTGTTCTTAACAGCCTGCTGCTAGAACTGCTGCTCACATTCAGTCACAGATCATCATGACTCACACACACACGCACGCACACACACACGCACGCACGCACGCACGCACGCACGCACACGCACACACACACACACACACACACACACACATACACGAGCAGGCAAGAGCACATGGCGAACACAAACAAACAAGTGGGTCACAATCTCTCTATTTTTGTTTTATCTCTCTCTTTATCTTCTTATCTAGCCCCACGCCTATCCCCCTCTATCTCTCTCCTTGTTTTATCTCTCTCTTTATCTCCTTATCTATCCCCACCTCCTTGTTTTATATCTTTATCTATCTACAGTGGGGAGAACAAGTATTTGATACACTGCTGATTTTGCAGGTTTTCCTACTTACAAAGCATGTAGAGGTCTGTAATTTATCATAGGTACACTTCAACTGAGAGAGACGGAATCTAAAACAAAAATGGAGAAAATCACATTGTATGATTTTTAAGTAATTAATTTGCATTTTATTAACGTATCATCATGGAGTAGAATCTACTGTTACATTAGGGTCATAACCATGTTAATGTATCATCATGGAGTAGTATCTACTGTTACATTAGGGTTATAACCATGTTAATGTATCATCATGGAGTAGTTACATTAGGGTTATAACCATGTTAATATATCATCATGGAGTAGTTACATTAGGGTTATAACCATGTTAACGTATCATCATGGAGTAGTATCTACTGTGTGGAGAGAGAGAGAGAGAGAGAGAGAGAGAGAGAGAGAGAGAGAGAGAGAGAGAGAGAGAGAGAGAGAAATTGTTTTAAGGGAGACAGTTCATTCTGAACTAATGTATCCTGTCAAGTGCCAAAACCACTCTCACGTCAGAGTCTGACAGACCGAGGCAGATGCACCTCCACTGGGTTTGGCTACAGAGAGCTCTACATCTCACATCCCTTCTGATTGGCACAGAACTAGAGTGGCCCAGTACAGAGGGCGCTACGGCAGACTTGTCGAAGTACAATTCTGTGCATATGTGGTGCTGTATATGCATGAGGAGGATGAGGAGGAGGAAGAGGAAGAAGAGGTGGAGGAGGTGGAGGAGGAGGAGGAGGTGGAGGAGGAGGAGGAGGAGGTCTGCTCTGGAGGACCCGCTATTCATCCCATCAACTCCAGATGACCAGATTCTGATTTGTGTGGTGTTGTCGGAGTAAGAGTGTGTATCAGGAGGAGGAGGAAGAGGGGGAGGAGGAGTGTGTATCAGGAGGAGGAAGAAGAGGAGGAGGAGTAAGAGTGTGTATCAGGAGGAAGAAGCAGAGGAGGAGGAGTAAGAGTGTGTATCAGGAGGAAGAAGAAGAGGAGGAGGAGGAAGAGGAGGTGAAGGACTAAGAGTGTGTATCAGGAGGAGGAAGAAGAGGAGGAGGAGTAAGAGTGTATATCAGGAGGAAGAAGAAGAGGAGGAGGAGGAAGAGGAGGTGAAGGACTAAGAGTGTGTATCAGGAGGAGGAAGAAGAGGAGGAGGAGTAAGAGTGTGTATCAGGAGGAAAAAGAAGAGGAGGAGGAGGAAGAGGAGGTGAAGGACTAAGAGTGTGTATCAGGAGGAGGAAGAAGAGGAGGAGGAGTAAGAGTGTGTATCAGGAGGAGGAGGAATAGGAGGAGGAGTAAGAGTGTGTATCAGGAGGAGGAGGAAGAGGAGGAAGAGGAGGAGGAGTAAGAGTGTGTATCAGGAGGAGGAAGAAGAGGAGGAGGAGTAAGAGTGTGTATCAGGAGGAGGAGGAATAGGAGGAGGAGTAAGAGTGTGTATCAGGAGGAGGAGTAAGAGTGTGTATCAGGAGGAGGAGGAAGAGGAGGAGGAGTAAGAGTGTGTATCAGGAGGAGGAGTAAGAGTGTGTATCAGGAGGAGGAGGAAGAGGAGGAGGAGTAAGAGTGTGTATCAGGAGGAGGAGTAAGAGTGTGTATCAGGAGGAGGAGGAAGAGGAGGAGGAGTAAGAGTGTGTATCAGGAGGAGGAGGAAGAGGAGGAAAAGGAGGAGTAAGAGTGTGTATCAGGAGGAAGAGGAGGAGGACGAGTAAGAGTGTGTATCAGGAGGAGGAAGAAGAGGAGGAGGAGTAAGAGTGTGTATCAGGAGGAGGAGGAAGAGGGGGAGGAGGAGTGTGTATCAGGAGGAGGAAGAAGAGGAGGAGGAGTAAGAGGAGGAAGAGGAGGAGGAAGAGTGTGTATCAGGAGGAGGAGGAAGAGGAGGAGGAGTAAGAGTGTGTATCAGGAGGAGGAAGAAGAGGAGGAGGAGTAAGAGTGTGTATCAGGAGGAGGAAGAAGAGGAGGAGGAGTAAGAGTGTGTATCAGGAGGAGGAGGAAGAGGAGGAAGAGGAGGAGGAGTAAGAGTGTGTATCAGGAGGAGGAGGAAGAGGAGGAGGAGTAAGAGTGTGTATCAGGAGGAGGAGGAAGAGGAGGAAGAGGAGGAGTAAGAGTGTGTATCAGGAGGAAGAGGAGGAGGAGGAGTAAGAGTGTGTATCAGGAGGAGGAAGAAGAGGAGGAGGAGTAAGAGTGTGTATCAGGAGGAGGAGGAAGAGGAGGAGGAGTAAGAGTGTATATCAGGAGGAGGAGGAAGAGGAGGGGAGTAAGAGTGTGTATCAAGAGGAGGAAGAGGAGGAGGAGGAGTAAGAGTGTGTATCAGGAGGAAGAGGAGGAGGAGGAGTAAGAGTGTGTATCAGAAATCCAAATAAATGATCAAAACACGAATAAAGAAAAACATATGTTGCAACACTTGTTGTGATTTCAGGTTCTGTGATCTACTTCTGTCCCACTTCCCAGAAGAGCTCAGGTTCTGTGATCTACTTCTGTCCCACTTCCCAGAAGAGCTCAGGTACTGTGATCTACTTCTGTCCCACTTCCCAGAAGAGCTCAGGTACTGTGATCTACTTCTGTCCCACTTCCCAGAAGAGCTCAGGTACTGTGATCTACTTCTGTCCCACTTCCCAGAAGAGCTCAGGTACTGTGATCTACTTCTGTCCCACTTCCCAGAAGAGCTCAGGTACTGTGATCTACTTCTGTCCCACTTCCCAGAAGAGCTCAGGTACTGTGATCTACTTCTGTCCCACTTCCCAGAAGAGCTCAGGTACTGTGATCTACTTCTGTCCCACTTCCCAGAAGAGCTCAGGTACTGTGATCTACTTCTGTCCCACTTCCCAGAAGAGCTCAGGTACTGTGATCTACTTCTGTCCCACTTCCCAGAAGAGCCTAGGTACTGTGATCTACTTCTGTCCCACTTCCCAGAAGAGCTCAGGTTCTGTGATCTACTTCTGTCCCACTTCCCAGAAGAGCTCAGGTACTGTGATCTACTTCTGTCCCACTTCCCAGAAGAGCTCAGGTACTGTGATCTACTTCTGTCCCACCTCCCAGAAGAGCTCAGGTACTGTGATCTACTTCTGTCCCACTTCCCAGAAGAGCTCAGGTACTGTGATCTACTTCTGTCCCACTTCCCAGAAGAGCTCAGGTACTGTGATCTACTTCTGTCCCACTTCCCAGAAGAGCTCAGGTACTGTGATCTACTTCTGTCCCACTTCCCAGAAGAGCTCAGGTACTGTGATCTACTTCTGTCCCACTTCCCAGAAGAGCTCAGGTACTGTGATCTACTTCTGTCCCACTTCCCAGAAGAGCTCAGGTAGTGTGATGTACTGTTCCACTTCCCAGAAGAGCTCAGGTACTGTGATCTACTTCTGTCCCACTTCCCAGAAGAGCTCAGGTACTGTGATCTACTTCTGTCCCACTTCCCAGAAGAGCTCAGGTACTGTGATCTACTTCTGTCCCACCTCCCAGAAGAGCTCAGGTACTGTGATCTACTTCTGTCCCACTTCCCAGAAGAGCTCAGGTACTGTGATCTACTTCTGTCCCACTTCCCAGAAGAGCTCAGGTACTGTGATCTACTTCTGTTCCACTTCCCAGAAGAGCTCAGGTACTGTGATCTACTTCTGTTCCAGTTCCCAGAAGAGCTCAGGTAGTGTGATGTACTGTTCCACTTCCCAGAAGAGCTCAGGTACTGTGATCTACTTCTGTCCCACTTCCCAGAAGAGCTCAGGTACTGTGATCTACTTCTGTCCCACTTCCCAGAAGAGCTCAGGTACTGTGATCTACTTCTGTCCCACCTCCCAGAAGAGCTCAGGTACTGTGATCTACTTCTGTCCCACTTCCCAGAAGAGCTCAGGTACTGTGATCTACTTCTGTCCCACTTCCCAGAAGAGCTCAGGTACTGTGATCTACTTCTGTTCCACTTCCCAGAAGAGCTCAGGTACTGTGATCTACTTCTGTTCCAGTTCCCAGAAGAGCTCAGGTAGTGTGATCTACTTCTGTTCCACTTCCCAGAAGAGCTCAGGTACTGTGATGTACTGTTCCACTTCCCAGAAGAGCTCAGGTACTGTGATGTACTGTTCCACTTCCCAGAAGAGCTCAGGTACTGTGATCTACTTCTGTTCCACTTCCCAGAAGAGCTCAGGTACTGTGATCTACTTCTGTTCCACTTCCCAGAAGAGCTCAGGTACTGTGATGTACTGTTCCACTTCCCAGAAGAGCTCAGGTACTGTGTTCTACTTCTGTCCCACTTCCCAGAAGAGCTCAGGTAGTGTGATCTACTTCTGTCCCACTTCCCAGAAGAGCTCAGGTACTGTGATCTACTTCTGTTCCACTTTCCAGAAGAGCTCAGGTACTGTGATGTACTGTTCCACTTTCCAGAAGAGCTCAGGTACTGTGATGTACTGTTCCACTTTCCAGAAGAGCTCAGGTACTGTGATGTACTGTTCCACTTTCCAGAAGAGCTCAGGTACTGTGATGTACTGTTCCACTTTCCAGAAGAGCTCAGGTACTGTGATGTACTGTTCCACTTTCCAGAAGAGATCAGGTACTGTGATGTACTGTTCCACTTCCCAGAAGAGCTCAGATAATGTGATGTACTGTTCCACTTCCCAGAAGAGCTCAGGTACTGTGATGTCCTGCGGTCCCATTCAACTAGATTGACTCACTGTTTCTGTCCTTTATACTGGCAATAACAGTATATCACCAGACATCGTATGTCTGATTAGAGGGGGATTCATGGGAATAGCAGGTACGGTTCAGCAAAACCAGTCATAACACAGCAACAGACACTGAAGAAGCTGCCAGGCCAATACGTCTTAAACTATTGGAAATCATTCCAATTCACAAGCTCCTCTTCTGTCAAACCTTCTGGCCACATCACATAAAAGCCCTTCTGACAGGTTTGAAACCACAACGTTGCTTCAGTCAAACCTTCTGGCCACAACACATAAAAGCCCTTCGGACAGGATTGAAAGCACAATGTTGCAATTACTGTGCTGAGATATAACTGTCAGAAAGGCTTTATCAAACAGTTTATTGGCTCCGCTGCCTGCCTGCCCGCCCCCCCCCCCCCCCCCCCCCGCCCCCCGAAGAGAAATACAATGGAAAACAGAAAACAGTGTGCAATATTGAGACAGGAGGATGTGTCAGAGTTGATTTCAGCATCTCTCACGTGCAATCAGTATCACATTTGACTTATTTTGTTTTCAGTTGAGAACTGAGAGAAAGTGAGCCAAACATTCACATAGGAACAGACATCGTTAAAAGTTCAAAGAGTAGTTTGAAATAGAGCACAGCGGGGCGCAGGAAGCAAACCTGGAAAGTCAAACCCGCTGATCTAATTTTAGAACTCATGCAGCCAGGTTCTCAGGTATTTCTCTGGCGTTGTGTTAAAAGCAGTCTGAATATTTGTTCCGGTCCTTGGTTATCACCTAGACTAGAATGTTCATATTGTTAAAAGTGTAACAACCATGTGGTTGTAAGGAGTGCAGAATTTTCTGGAATTCTCCCCATATCACATATTTATCACACTAACAAAACACATGCAAACACATGCCAAGTGAGAGATGGAGGGAGAGAGAGAGAGAGTTTCAGAGCGAGAGAGAGGGAGAGAGAGAGAGAGAGAGAGAGAGAGAGAGAGAGCGAAAGAGAGAGAGAGAGAGAGAGAGAGAAAGAGAGAGAGAGAGCGAAAGAGAGAGAGAGAGAGAGAGAAAGAGAGAGAGAAAGAGAGACAGCCAGACAGAGTGAATCAGTCAGTAACCAACAGAACACTGTGATCCGAGCTCATTACACGACTGGCTGCTCTCTCTATCGATCTAAACACACACACACACACACACACACACACACACACACACACACACACACACACACACACACACACACACACACACACACACTAGCAGCGTGCCAGAGATGGGAGGGGGGCTTTCCTGTTAGGGATCATTGATTTTCCTTCAGATCCCACCACCCACCAGACCTAATCCAAAGCAACAGTGTGTCTCTGTCCCAAATGGAACTCCATCACCTACATAATGTAGTCAGAGCCATAGGGCTCTGGTCTAAAGTAGTGCACTATATAGGGAATAGGGCTCTGGTCTAAAGTAGTGCACTATGTAGGGAATAGGGCTCTGGTCTAAAGTAATGCACTATTTAGGGAATAGGGCTCTGGTCTAAAGTAGTGCACTATATATAGGGAATAGGGCTCTGGTCTAAAGTAGTGCACTGTATATAGGGAATAGGGCTCTGGTCTAAAGTAGTGCACTATGTAGGGAATAGGGCTCTGGTCTAAAGTAGTGCACTATGTAGGGAATAGGGCTCTGGTCTAAAGTAGTGCACTATGTAGGGAATAGGGCTCTGGTCTAAAGTAGTGCACTATATAGGGAATAGGGCTCTGGTCTAAAGTAGTGCACTATGTAGGGAATAGGGCTCTGGTCTAAAGTAGTGCACTATGTAGGGAATAGGGCTCTGGTCTAAAGTAGTGCACTATATAGGGAATAGGGCTCTGGTCTAAAGTAGTGCACTATATATAGGGAATAGGGCTCTGGTCTAAAGTAGTGCACTATATAGGGAATAGGGCTCTGGTCTAAAGTAGTGCACTATGTAGGGAATAGGGCTCTGGTCTAAAGTAGTGCACTATATAGGGAATAAGGTCCTGGTCTAAGGTAGTGCACTGTGAAGGGAATAGGGCTCTGTTCTAAAGTGGTGCACTATGAAGGGAATAGGGCTCTGGTCTAAAGTAGTGCACTATATAGGGAATAGGGCCTGTGTGTTGGTAGACAGGTCTACTGAACAAGTGTAAAAAGGTCTATTCCCTCTGAATGAGCCAAGTTCAGTAATAGAATTGCAAAGGGCAGTGAAATAGAGTCTGTTGTTGTCCCCCATCGCAGACTGTCAACCTATCACCCCTGGAGCTCTCCCACAGCCTGGGACCATCTGGCTCGGAACATGAAATCATTCCAAAACAACTGTTCCACTATATCAGCAAAACCCTGTTCCTGTCCGAGTCCGCCTTCATGTTAAAAGTATTTATGAACCGTCCTATCTCAGTGCCTTATCTCTATGAACTCAATGACTGCTTTCATGACGGAAGGCAGTGCGACCACTCAACAAATAATTCACTAAACTATAGAACAGAACAAGGCAGAATAGAACATGAAAACAGTATTTATATATTATGTTAATGGTCATCACTTGTGTTGTTGCCAACAACAACAACGGTGTTCTAGTAAACACGGCAACGGGACGGAAAATGCCTTGTCGTGCAGCAACGCAAAGCGACGCTCCTCCCGGTTCAGACCTTCCAATGGAAACATCCTGTGCGTTATGACATCTTCATCAATCAGCTGATCAATGACGGCGAATGTGATCTGCCCCGCCCCCCCTGCCCCCTTTTTGTAACTTCTGTTATCAATAGATGTGATAAGATACGAAAAAAATAGGTGAAAATTAAATAGATAAGATGAATATTTAATATCGAACCGAACTTGTTGTGAATAGATAAGATTAAATGAGATTTTAAAAAATATATGTGTGAAATGAGATGACTTTCTAGCAGACACAACTGATCAGCAATGGCACCAAACTCCGCTAATAACCACTATAAAACTATCTCTGTTCTACGGCGTTAGTGTGCGTCCGCGTATAACGTCCTGGACCGGAGCTAGACCCCCTGAATAGGCTACTGTACCTGTTCTGCCATCCCTGTAGCAGGTTGGTGTATTTATTGAGGACCCCCTCCAGGCGCCGCTTGTGGGTTTGATGCGGAGTAGACGCGCTGCCCCCGGACACCCCATCACGGCTGCCTGCGGTGCCTGCCTCTGAGCTCAGGCTGTGCGGACACGGACCGCCAACTCCTCGGTCCGAACACCGTGCGGCCGGATTCCCATGGTAGGATGCGGGGTTGATCGTGTTGGAGCCTGGGTGCTTGTCCATAGTTGAGATTTAGGCTCAAGATAAGATGATTGTTTTAGAAGGTGGAAAACCGAACGAGAAGAAGATCGAATGCAGTGGAGATTCCAGAACAGGGTGATGACCACATTCTCCGTTAGTGCGGCTTCTTGGAGAATATGGACCCCTGTACTGACTTATGCTGAGAGAAGAAGAGAGAGGAGAAGAGGGGTATTCCGTGTCTTGCTGCGGTGTTGGTGTGTGGCTCTGACGTTTCTGCGTTTTTTTTCCTACTGGAAATCCCGGGTTGGTCACTCCCTTTGACTGCCAGCCAACCACGATGCCGATGTACCTCTAGAATACAGGTTCTATATGCATCATCGCTGAGAACACACGGATTCACCATAGCTCATTCACCACACACAAGGATCTCAACGTACATGCATGATGAGTGGGATATTCAATATTTCATTTCGAATAGGTCAAAAAATAGGACTATGTCATTTAGCCTATTTGATATGAAAATGTAAGGCTATTCAATTCATATTCTTCATGAATTTCTTCCAGAAGAGAGACATTAGTAAACATTGCAACAATTGTCCTGTAATTTATCAGGGGACAGACATCTGAAATAGGCTAATCAACTTCCATCTGCTAATTGTAACAAACGTAGACAACTCCAAATCCCAGAATCCTCCAGTTCTGCATCTCCTTGATGATGTCATGTACAGTAGTCTGTAGTAGCCTAGAGGCGCTCTCCTGTCTCCTCTCCATAAATCCACTCTCCATATCATATAGTTATCTATATCTTCGGAATCAATACATTTTTGAACAGTTTCTTCTACAGAAACAAATAGGAAACATCTCCAAATGGCGTCTCCTCTGAAAGTGTGCATTGTCGGCTCTGGAAACTGGTGAGTCCAGTCACTGTCAATGATCACTGTTGCTCCTGTCGATGACATGCAATCTATTGAGATGGTCAAATAGATGTTACAGGGCTAGCTGGTCAGATAAATGTTACAGGACTAGCTGGCCAGATAGAGCAGCATTAGCTGCCAGTGTCTGTCTCTTACAATGTAACGTTAGGTATATCTCTCTCTGGCGCAGAGGCGAGCGCGCGGATCCGTTGTATAACATCGACGTTACATCGTAGCTATTGTCAAGGAGAACATGAGCAGGAGAGCAACGTGGGGTTTTGAATCCACTTATGTTGAGGGGACGACAATGCATTTCTGTAGGATAATGTTTAAAGGATAATGTTTATGACATGAGCAAATTCTTGACAGAGGACAAGACTGAATTTTATAGGTTATGCCATTCTAAAATAACGGTGAACAGTTAAGATACTAATTTAGATTGTTTTTGCTATTGTCTCTTGCCACAGGACGATGGTAAATGGTCAGTTGTAGAGCAGTGTAGTGTACATCGATGATTCTTGTTCCCTACAGGGGTTCAGCCATTGCCAGGATAATCGGCAGTAATGCTCAGGCCCTGCAGCGTTTCGCCACCACAGTCAAGATGTGGGTGTTTGAGGAGAACGTGAACGGCAGGAATCTCACAGACATCATCAACACAGACCATGAGAATGTCAAGTACCTGCCTGGATACAGACTGCCTGACAACGTGGTAAGAGGACTGTCTGAACAGAAATGAGTTTAAACAAAGACTGAAAGCTTGTAGTTTACACCATCACCAACCCCCCTCCCCTCTCTCATCCATCCACCCACCCACCCACCCTCTCTCTCTCTCTCTCTCTCTCTCTCTCTCTTTCTCACCCTCCTTCCCTCTCTCTCACCCCACTCTCACCCTCCTCTCTCTCTCTCACCCTCCTTCCCTCTCTCTCTCTCTCACCCTCCTTCCCTCTCTCTCACCCCACTCTCACCCTCCTTCCCTCTCTCTCTCTCACCCTCCTTCCCTCTCTCTCTCTCACCCCCCTCACCCTCCTTCCCTCTCTCTCTCTCTCACCCTCCTTTCCTCTCTCTCTCTCTCTCAAATTCAAATTCAAATTCAAGCTGCTTTATTGGCATGAAAAACATTGTGTCAATATTGCCAAAGCAACAATGTATACAATATACATTGTAACAAAATTGTAAATGATAGCAAATAATAATATAAAATGGTAGTAAATAATAATAAAAAAATAAATACAATAAAATGGTAACAGTCTACAGTAAACATTAATAATTATAGTAATAACAATAATAGTAATAATAAGTAAGTTACTGTTTACTATGCAGATGTTATTATTCAGTGTCCCTCAGGCTATGGCAGGAAAATACATATTTGGCTGCAAGAGGAGCCATTGCTCCTTCGCCCATGAGTATTCTTAGTTTTTCCTCTGGGTTCAATTTGTAAAAATGTGGAATATATGTAGTATATAATATATCTCTCTCTCTCTCTCTCTCTCTCTCTCTCTCTCTCTCACGCCCCTCTCACCCTCCTTCCCTCTCTCTCTCTCTCTCTCTCTCTCACCCTCCTTCCCTCTCCCCCCCCCCACTCTCACCCTCCTTCCCTCTCAACAGGTGGCTGTACCTCAGCTCCAGGATGCTGCTGAGGGGGCTGACCTCCTAGTGTTCGTGGTTCCTCACCAGTTCATCAGGAAGCTGTGTGATGAGATGGTGGGCTGTGTCTCCTCTCAGGCCAGGGGAATCACACTCATTAAGGTAAGAGTTTCATGCCGCCAAACATCCTACTCATATGTTTACTCTCCAACCTAAAACACACAAGGCTATAAGGAGCCCTGTCATTTCTCAGTGTTCTCCTCCTCCTTATAAGGCTATATGGAACCCTGTCATTTCTCAGTGTTCTCCTCCTGCTTCTCCTCACTAACACTATCACCAACCACTCTGGTCCCAGTCTGCCTGTCTTGACCTTAGTGACAGCAGGGTAGAAAACACTACCTGTCCTGACCTCAGTGACAGCATGGTAGAAAACACTATCTGTCCTGACCTCAGTGACAGCAGGGTAGAAAACACTACCTGTCCTGACCTCAGTGACACAGCAGGGCAGAAAACACTACCTGTCCTGACCTCAGTGACAGCAGGGTAGAAAACACTACCTGTCCTGACCTCAGTGACAGCAGGGTAGAAAACACTAGCTGTCCTGACCTCAGTGACAGCAGGGTAGAAAACACTAGCTGTCCTGACCTCAGTGACAGCAGGGTAGAAAACACTACCTGTCCTGACCTCAGTGACAGCAGGGTAGAAAACACTACCTGTCCTGACCTCAGTGACAGCAGGGTAGAAAACACTACATGTCCTGACCTCAGTGACAGCAGGGTAGAAACACAACCTGTCCTGACCTCAGTGACAGCAGGGTAGAAAACACTAGCTGTCCTGACCTCAGTGACAGCAGGGTAGAAAACACTACCTGTCTTGACCTCAGTGACAGCAGGGCAGAAAACACTACCTGTCCTGACCTCAGTGACAGCAGGGTAGAAAACACTACCTGTCCTGACCTCAGTGACAGCAGGGTAGAAAAACACTACCTGTCTTGACCTCAGTGACAGCAGGGTAGAAAACACTACCTGTCCTGACCTCAGTGACAGCAGGGTAGAAAACACTACCTGTCTTGACCTCAGTGACAGCAGGGTAGAAAACACTACCTGTCCTGACCTTAGTGACAGCAGGGTAGAAAACACTACCTGTCCTGACCTCAGTGACAGCAGGGTAGAAAACACTACCTGTCCTGACCTCAGTGACAGCAGGGTAGAAAACACTACCCGTCTTGACCTCAGTGACAGCAGGGTAGAAAACACTACCTGTCCTGACCTCAGTGACAGCAGGGTAGAAAACACTACCTGTCCTGACCTCAGTGACAGCAGGGTAGAAAACACTAGCTGTCCTGACCTCAGTGACAGCAGGGTAGAAAACACTACCTGTCCTGACCTCAGTGACAGCAGGGTAGAAAACACTACCTGTCCTGACCTCAGTGACAGCAGGGTAGAAAACACTACCTGTCCTGACCTCAGTGACAGCAGGGTAGAAAACACTACCTGTCCTGACCTCAGTGACAGCAGGGTAGAAAACACTACCTGTCCTGACCTCAGTGACAGCAGGGTAGAAAACACTATCTGTCCTGACCTCAGTGACAGCAGGGTAGAAAACACTACCTGTCTTGACCTCAGTGACAGCAGGGTAGAAAACACTTCCTGTCCTGACCTCAGTGACAGCAGGGTAGAAAACACTACCTGTCCTGACCTCAGTGACAGCAGGGTAGAAAACACTACCTGTCCTGACCTCAGTGACAGCAGGGTAGAAAACACTTCCTGTCCTGACCTCAGTGACAGCAGGGTAGAAAACACTACCTGTCCTGACCTCAGTGACAGCAGGGTAGAAAACACTACCTGTCCTGACCTCAGTGACAGCAGGGTAGAAAACACTACCTGTCCTGACCTCAGTGTTAAACCCATTGGGTTTCTTGGCCGGTTGTTTTGTTTAAATATCTCGATTAAACCACGAAACTAAAATCTTGTGTAATTTGGTTAGATGCTGAATGTTTACGTAGGCTGTCCACAAGAGCTGTTTTATCTAATGGCTCATATGCTCCTTTGCACCCCATTATTTTTATTTCTACTTTGCACATTCTTCCACTGCAAATCTACCATTCCAGTGTTTTACTTGCTATATTGTATCTACTTTGCCACCATGGCCTTTTTTTTGCCTTTACCTCCCTTATCTCACCTCATTTGCTCACATCGTATATAGACTTGTTTCTACTGTATTATTGACTGTATGTTTGTTTTACTCCATGTGTAACTCTGTGTCGTTGTATGTGTCGAACTGCTTTGCTTTATCTTGGCCAGGTCGCAATTGTAAATGAGAACTTGTTCTCAACTGGCCTACCTGGTTAAATAAAGGTAAAATAAATAAATAATAATATATATATATATATATGGTCTCTCTGCCATGCTCTACCTAGATCTGCCATACATTTATGCAGTTTAAAATAACCATCTTTTACATCAGATTATGTAGTTAGAACATCTTTATAACTGTGTCATGGTTCTCTCTCCTCTTTTTGTGTTAAACCTCTGGATTGGGCCAGAGCAGGGCCTTGTGTTAAACCTCTGGATTGGGCCAGAGCAGGGCCTTGTGTTAAACCTCTGGATTGGGCCAGAGCAGGGGCCTTGTGTTAAACCTCTGGATTGGGCCAGAGCAGGGCCTTGTGTTAAACCTCTGGATTGGGCCAGAGCAGGGCCTTGTGTTAAACCTCTGGATTGGGCCAGAGCAGGGCCTTGTGTTAAACCTCTGGATTGGGCCAGAGCAGGGCCTTGTGTTAAACCTCTGGATTGGGCCAGAGCAGGGCCTTGTGTTAAACCTCTGGATTGGGCCAGAGCAGGGCCTTGTGTTAAACCTCTGGATTGGGCCAGAGCAGGGCCTTGTGTTAAACCTCTGGATTGGGCCAGAGCAGGGCCTTGTGTTAAACCTCTGGATTGGGCCAGAGCAGGACCTTGTGTTAAACCTCTGGATTGGGCCAGAGCACGGCCTTGTGTTAAACCTCTGGATTGGGCCAGAGCAGGGCCTTGTGTTAAACCTCTGGATTGGGCCAGAGCAGGGCCTTGTGTTAAACCTCTGAATTGGGCCAGAGCAGGGCCTTGTGTTAAACCTCTGGATTGGGCCAGAGCGGGGCCTTTGTAAAGAGGGATTTGTGTGGTTCAGGAGCCAGGGGATTCTGAGAAGCTTTATTTGAGTGGAGAGGCTTGTAAAACTATTACTACATAATTAACTACAGGCTCATTAGTTTTTTTGGAGAGGACAGTCTTCCCGTTCTCCAAGAATGTAATCAGACGATTATGGTGTTGGGATTAATTTAATAAGCTCTTATTCAGCCTTGTCTCTCTACTATCTATTAATGTATTAATGTCTAGTCTTCAATCAGTTACAACTACTTCTACAGGGTTCTAGTTATTCAGCCTTGTCTCTTTACTATCTATTAATGTATTAATGTCTAGTCTTCAATCCGTTACAACTACTTCTACAGGGTTCTAGTTATTCAGGAAGTGTTTGTCCTCTGTGTGTCAGTGTGTGTCTAGAAAACAAGTCCACAGGGCCTTGGCCTGGCCTAGTTTGTTTCTGTCACCAGCTGGTTCTGTCTCTCTCCGGGGCAGCTAAACTCCCACGTCTGGCTTATGATGTTGGAATATTTCAAGAGCGATGTTTTGCGGGGACATGATGTGCTCTCCTCTCGGTACTCCCATCTCTGTCCCAGATTGAGTTAACGTCTGCAGGAGAGAGAAGGCTAATATCAGAGGGAGTAGAGTAGCTTACTCTGGATCTACTGTAGTGTCTGTCTGTCTGTCTGTCTGTCTGTGAGAAGCCCTCATATGTGGAGTTGAGACAGCAGTCTGACTGTCTCTGTGTGTCTCTGAATGGATGTTTTTTACTAACAAACACATAACAAACACTAGTAACACCTCTCACTAATCACTAACCACTAGTAACACCTCTCACTAATCACTAACCACTAGTAACACCTCTCACTAACCACTAACCACTAGTAACACCTCTCACTAATCACTAACCACTAGTAACACCTCTCACTAATCACTAACCACTAGTAACACCTCTCACTAATCACTAACCACTAGTAACACCTCTCACTAACCACTAACCACTAGTAACACCTCTCACTAATCACTAACCACTAGTAACACCTCTCACTAATCACTAACCACTAGTAACACCTCTCACTAACCACTAACCACTAGTAACACCTCTCACTAACCACTAGTAACACCTCTCACTAACCACTAGTAACACCTCTCACTAACCACTAAACACTAGTAACATCTCTCACTAATCACTAGTAACACTAGTAACACCTCTCACTAACCACTAGTAACACCTCTCACTAACCACTAGTAACACCTCTCACTAACCACTAGTAACACCTCTCACTAATCACTAACCACTAGTAACACCTCTCACTAACCACTAACCACTAGTAACACCTCTCACTAACCACTAACCACTAGTAACACCTCTCACTAACCACTAACCACTAGTAACACCTCCCACTAACGACTAAACACTAGTAACATCTCTCACTAATCACTAGTAACACTAGTAACACCTCTCACTAACCACTAAACACTAGTAACACCTCTCACTAATCACTAACCACTAGTAACACCTCTCACTAACCACTAACTACTAGTAACACCTCTAACTAAACACTAGTAACACCACTCACTAACCACTAAACACTAGTAACACCTCTCACTAACCACTAACTACTAGTAACACCTCTCACTAACCACTAACCACTAGTAACACCTCTCACTAACCACTAGTAACACCTCTCACTAACCACTAAACACTAGTAACACCTCTCACTAAACACTAACCACTAACCACTAGTAACACCTCGCACTAACCACTAGTAACACCTCTCACTAACCACTAGTAACACCTCTCACTAACCACTAACTACTAACCACTAGTAACACCTCTCACTAACCACTAGTAACACCTCTCACTAACCACTAACTACTAGTAACACCTCTCACTAACCACTAACCACTAGTAACACCTCTCACGAACCACTAGTAACACCTCTCACTAACCACTAGTAACACCTCTCACTAAACACTAACCACTAACCACTAGTAACACCTCTCACTAACCACTAAACACTAGTAACACCTCTCACTAAACACTAACCACTAACCACTAGTAACACCTCTCACTAACCACTAGTAACACCTCTCACTAACCACTAGTAACACCTCTCACTAACCACTAACTACTAGCAACACCTCTCACTAAACACTAACCACTAGTAACACCTCTCACTAAACACTAACCACTAGTAACACCTCTCACTGACCACTAACCACTAGTAACACCTCTCACTAACCAGTAACACCTCTCACTAACCACTAACCACTAGTAACACCTCTCACTAACCACTAAACACTAGTAACACCTCTCACTAACCACTAACTGCTAGTAACACTTCTCACTAACCACTAACCACTAGTAACACCTCTCACTAACCACTAACCACTAGTAACACCTCTCACTAACCACTAAACATTAGTAACACCTCTCACTAACCACTAACCACTAGTAACATCTCTCACTAACCACTAAACACTAGTAACACCTCTCACTAACCACTAAACACTAATAACACCTCTCACTAACCACTAAACACTAGTAACACCTCTCACTAACCACTAACCACTAGCAACACCTCTCACTAACCACTAACCACTAAACACTGGTAACACCTCTCACTAACCACTAGTAACACCTCTCACTAACCACTAACTACTAGTAACACCTCACACTAACCACTAACTACTAGTAACACCTCTCACTAACCACTAACCACTTGTAACACCTCTCACTAACCACTAGTAACACCTCTCACTAACCACTAGTAACACCTCTCACTAACCACTAACTACTAGCAACACCTCTCACTAAACACTAACCACTAGTAACACCTCTCACTAAACACTAACCACTAGTAACACCTCTCACTGACCACTAACCACTAGTAACACCTCTCACTAACCAGTAACCACTAGTAACACCTCTCACTAACCACTAACCACTAGTAACACCTCTCACTAACCACTAAACACTAGTAACACCTCTCACTAACCACTAACCACTAGTAACACCTCTCACTAACCACTAACCACTAGTAACACCTCTCACTAACCACTAGTAACACCTCTCACTAACCACTAACTGCTAGTAACACCTCTCACTAACCACTAACCACTAGTAACACCTCTCACTAACCACTAACCACTACTAACACCTCTCACTAACCACTAAACATTAGTAACACCTCTCACTAACCACTAACCACTAGTAACATCTCTCACTAACCACTAAACACTAGTAACACCTCTCACTAACCACTAAACACTAGTAACACCTCTCACTAACCACTAAACACTAGTAACACCTCTCACTAACCACTAAACACTAGTAACACCTCTCACTAACCACTAACCACTAGTAACACCTCTCACTAACCACTAACCACTAAACACTGGTAACACCTCTCACTAACCACTAGTAACACCTCTCACTAACCACTAACCACTAACTACTAGTAACACCTCTCACTAACCACTAACCACTTGTAACACCTCTCACTAACCACTAACCACTAAACACTGGTAACACCTCTCACTAACCACTAGTAACACCTCTCACTAACCACTAACCACTAACTACTAGTAACACCTCACACTAACCACTAACTACTAGTAACACCTCTCACTAAACACTAGTAACACCTCTCACTAACCACTAACCACTAGTAACACCTCTCACTAACCACTAAACACTAGTAACATCTCTCACTAATCACTAGTAACACTAGTAACACCTCTCACTAACCACTAAACACTAGTAACACCTCTCACTAATCACTAACCACTAGTAACACCTCTCACTAACCACTAACTACTAGTAACACCTCTCACTAAACACTAGTAACACCTCTCACTAACCACTAAACACTAGTAACACCTCTCACTAACCACTAACTACTAGTAACACCTCTCACTAACCACTAACCACTAGTAACACCTCTCACTAACCACTAGTAACACCTCTCACTAACCACTAACCACTAGTAACACCTCTCACTAACCACTAACCACTAGTAACACCCCTCACTAAACACTAGTAACACCCCTCACTAAACACTAGTAACACCTCTCACTAACCACTAAACACTAATAACACCTCTCACTAACCACTAAACACTAGTAACACCTCTCACTAACCACTAACCACTAGTAACACCTCTCACTAACCACTAACCACTAAACACTGGTAACACCTCTCACTAACCACTAGTAACACCTCTCACTAACCACTAACTACTAGTAACACCTCACACTAACCACTAACTACTAGTAACACCTCTCACTAACCACTAACCACTTGTAACACCTCTCACTAACCACTAGTAACACCTCTCACTAACCACTAGTAACACCTCTCACTAACCACTAACTACTAGCAACACCTCTCACTAAACACTAACCACTAGTAACACCTCTCACTAAACACTAACCACTAGTAACACCTCTCACTGACATCTCTCACTAATCACTAGTAACACTAGTAACACCTCTCACTAACCACTAAACACTAGTAACACCTCTCACTAATCACTAACCACTAGTAACACCTCTCACTAACCACTAACTACTAGTAACACCTCTCACTAAACACTAGTAACACCTCTCACTAACCACTAAACACTAGTAACACCTCTCACTAACCACTAACTACTAGTAACACCTCTCACTAACCACTAACCACTAGTAACACCTCTCACTAACCACTAGTAACACCTCTCACTAACCACTAACCACTAGTAACACCTCTCACTAACCACTAACCACTAGTAACACCCCTCACTAAACACTAGTAACACCCCTCACTAAACACTAGTAACACCTCTCACTAACCACTAAACACTAATAACACCTCTCACTAACCACTAAACACTAGTAACACCTCTCACTAACCACTAACCACTAGTAACACCTCTCACTAACCACTAACCACTAAACACTGGTAACACCTCTCACTAACCACTAGTAACACCTCTCACTAACCACTAACTACTAGTAACACCTCACACTAACCACTAACTACTAGTAACACCTCTCACTAACCACTAACCACTTGTAACACCTCTCACTAACCACTAGTAACACCTCTCACTAACCACTAGTAACACCTCTCACTAACCACTAACTACTAGCAACACCTCTCACTAAACACTAACCACTAGTAACACCTCTCACTAAACACTAACCACTAGTAACACCTCTCACTGACCACTAACCACTAGTAACACCTCTCACTAACCAGTAACCACTAGTAACACCTCTCACTAACCACTAACCACTAGTAACACCTCTCACTAACCACTAACCACTAGTAACACCTCTCACTAACCACTAGTAACACCTCTCACTAACCACTAACCACTAGTAACACCTCTCACTAACCACTAACCACTAGTAACACCCCTCACTAAACACTAGTAACACCCCTCACTAAACACTAGTAACACCTCTCACTAACCACTAAACACTAATAACACCTCTCACTAACCACTAAACACTAGTAACACCTCTCACTAACCACTAACCACTAGTAACACCTCTCACTAACCACTAACCACTAAACACTGGTAACACCTCTCACTAAACACTAGTAACACCTCTCACTAACCACTAAACACTAGTAACACCTCTCACTAACCACTAACTACTAGTAACACCTCTCACTAACCACTAACCACTAGTAACACCTCTCACTAACCACTAGTAACACCTCTCACTAACCACTAAACACTAGTAACACCTCTCACTAACCACTAACCACTAGTAACACCTCTCACTAACCACTAACCACTAGTAGCACCTCTCACTAACCACTAGTAACACCTCTCACTAACCACTAACTGCTAGTAACACCTCTCACTATCCACTAACCGCTAGTAACACCTCTCACTAACCACTAACCACTAGTAACACCTCTCACTAACCACTAAACATTAGTAACACCTCTCACTAACCACTAACCACTAGTAACATCTCTCACTAACCACTAAACACTAGTAACACCTCTCACTAACCACTAAACACTAGTAACACCTCTCACTAACCACTAAACACTAGTAACACCTCTCACTAACCACTAAACACTAGTAACACCTCTCACTAACCACTAACCACTAGTAACACCTCTCACTAACCACTAACCACTAAACACTGGTAACACCTCTCACTAACCACTAGTAACACCTCTCACTAACCACTAACCACTAACTACTAGTAACACCTCTCACTAACCACTAACCACTTGTAACACCTCTCACTAACCACTAACCACTAAACACTGGTAACACCTCTCACTAACCACTAGTAACACCTCTCACTAACCACTAACCACTAACTACTAGTAACACCTCACACTAACCACTAACTACTAGTAACACCTCTCACTAAACACTAGTAACACCTCTCACTAACCACTAACCACTAGTAACACCTCTCACTAACCACTAAACACTAGTAACATCTCTCACTAATCACTAGTAACACTAGTAACACCTCTCACTAACCACTAAACACTAGTAACACCTCTCACTAATCACTAACCACTAGTAACACCTCTCACTAACCACTAACTACTAGTAACACCTCTCACTAAACACTAGTAACACCTCTCACTAACCACTAAACACTAGTAACTCCTCTCACTAACCACTAACTACTAGTAACACCTCTCACTAACCACTAACCACTAGTAACACCTCTCACTAACCACTAGTAACACCTCTCACTAACCACTAACCACTAACCACTAGTAACACCTCTCACTAACCACTAAACACTAGTAACACCTCTCACTAAACACTAACCACTAACCACTAGTAACACCTCGCACTAACCACTAGTAACACCTCTCACTAACCACTAGTAACACCTCTCACTAACCACTAACTACTAACCACTAGTAACACCTCTCACTAACCACTAGTAACACCTCTCACTAACCACTAACTACTAGTAACACCTCTCACTAACCACTAACCACTAGTAACACCTCTCACTTACCACTAGTAACACCTCTCACTAACCACTAGTAACACCTCTCACTAAACACTAACCACTAACCACTAGTAACACCTCTCACTAACCACTAAACACTAGTAACACCTCTCACTAAACACTAACCACTAACCACTAGTAACACCTCTCACTAACCACTAGTAACACCTCTCACTAACCACTAGTAACACCTCTCACTAACCACTAACTACTAGCAACACCTCTCACTAAACACTAACCACTAGTAACACCTCTCACTAAACACTAACCACTAGTAACACCTCTCACTGACCACTAACCACTAGTAACACCTCTCACTAACCAGTAACCACTAGTAACACCTCTCACTAACCACTAACCACTAGTAACACCTCTCACTAACCACTAACCACTAGTAACACCTCTCACTAACCACTAACCACTAGTAACACCTCTCACTAACCACTAACCACTAGTAACACCTCTCACTAACCACTAACTGCTAGTAACACCTCTCACTAACCACTAACTGCTAGTAACACCTCTCACTAACCACTAACTGCTAGTAACACCTCACACTAACCACTAACTACTAGTAACACCTCTCACTAAACACTAACTACTAGTAACACCTCTCACTAAACACTAGTAACACCTCTCACTAACCACTAAACACTAGTAACACCTCTCACTAACCACTAACTACTAGTAACACCTCTCACTAACCACTAACCACTAGTAACACCTCTCACTAACCACTAGTAACACCTCTCACTAAACACTAACCACTAACCACTAGTAACACCTCTCACTAACCACTAAACACTAGTAACACCTCTCACTAAACACTAACCACTAACCACTAGTAACACCTCTCACTAACCACTAGTAACACCTCTCACTAACCACTAGTAACACCTCTCACTAACCACTAGTAACACCTCTCACTAACCACTAACCACTAGTAACACCTCTCACTAACCTCTAACCACTAGTAACACCTCTCACTAACCACTAACTAATAGTAACATCTCTCAAAAACCACTAGTAACACCACTCACTAACCACTAACCACTAGTAACACCTCTCACTAACCACTAACTGCTAGTAACACCTCTCACTAACCACTAACCACTAGTAACACCTCTCACTAACCACTAAACACTAGTAACACCTCTCACTAACCACTAACCACTAATAACACCTCTCACTAACCACTAGTAACACCTCTCACTAACCACTAACCACTAACTACTAGTAACACCTCACACTAACCACTAACTACTAGTAACACCTCTCACTAACCACTAGTAACACCTCTCACTAACCACTAACTACTAGTAACACCTCTCACTAACCACTAACCACTTGTAACACCTCTCACTAACCACTAACCACTAGTAACACCTCTCACTAAACACTAGTAACACCTCTCACTAACCACTAACCACTAGTAACACCTCTCACAAAACACTAAAAACACCTCTCACTAACCACTAACCACTAGTGACACCTCTCACTAACCACTAACCACTAGTAACACCTCTCACTAACCACTAACCACTAGTAACAACTCTCACTAAATACTAGTAACACCTCTCACTAACCACTAACCACTAGTAACACCTCTCACTAAACACTAAACACTAGTAACACCTCTCACTAACCACTAGTAACACCTCTCACTAACCACTAGTAACACCTCTCACTAACCACTAAACACTAGTAACACCTCTCACTAAACACTAACCACTAGTAACACCTCTCACTAACCACTAACCACTAGTAACACCCCTCACTAAACACTAGTAACACCTCTCACTAACCACTAGTAACACCTCTCACTAACCACTAAACACTAGTAACACCTCTCACTAACCACTAACCACTAGTAACACCCCTCACTAAACACTAGTAACACCTCTCACTAACCACTAGTAACACCTCTCACTAACCACTAAACACTAGTAACACCTCTCACTAACCACTAACCACTAGTAACACCCCTCACTAACCACTAGTAACACCTCTCACTAAACACTAACCACTAGTAACACCCCTCACTAACCACTTGTAACACCTCTCACTAACCACTAACAACACCTCTCACTAAACACTAGTAACACCTCTCACTAACCACTAACCACTAACACCTCTCACTAACCACTAAACACTAGTAACACCTTTCACTAACCACTAGTAACACCCCTCACTAACCACTAGTAACACCTCTCACTAACCACTAGTAACACCTCTCACTAACCACTAACCACTAGTAACACCTCTCACTAACCACTAAACACTAGTAACACCTCTCACTAACCACTAACCACTAGTAACACCCCTCACTAACCACTAGTAACACCTCTCACTAACCACTAACCACTAGTAACACCTCTCACTAACCACTAGTAACACCTCTCACTAACCACTAACCACTAGTAACACCTCTCACTAACCACTAACCACTAGTAACACCCCTCACTAAACACTAGTAACACCCCTCACTAAACACTAGTAACACCTCTCACTAAACACTAACCACTAGTAACACCTCTCACTGACCACTAACCACTAGTAACACCTCTCACTAACCAGTAACCACTAGTAACACCTCTCACTAACCACTAACCACTAGTAACACCTCTCACTAACCACTAACCACTAGTAACACCTCTCACTAACCACTAACCACTAGTAACACCTCTCACTAACCACTAGTAACACCTCTCACTAACCACTAACTGCTAGTAACACCTCTCACTAACCACTAACTGCTAGTAACACCTCTCACTAACCACTAACCACTAGTAACACCTCTCACTAACCACTAACCACTAGTAACACCTCTCACTAACCACTAAACATTAGTAACACCTCTCACTAACCACTAACCACTAGTAACATCTCTCACTAACCACTAAACACTAGTAACACCTCTCACTAACCACTAAACACTAGTAACACCTCTCACTAACCACTAAACACTAGTAACACCTCTCACTAACCACTAACCACTAGTAACACCTCTCACTAACCACTAACCACTAAACACTGGTAACACCTCTCACTAACCACTAGTAACACCTCTCACTAACCACTAACCACTAACTACTAGTAACACCTCACACTAACCACTAACCACTAACCACTTGTAACACCTCTCACTAACCACTAACCACTAAACACTGGTAACACCTCTCACTAACCACTAGTAACACCTCTCACTAACCACTAACCACTAACTACTAGTAACACCTCACACTAACCACTAACTACTAGTAACACCTCTCACTAAACACTAACTACTAGTAACACCTCTCACTAAACACTAGTAACACCTCTCACTAACCACTAAACACTAGTAACACCTCTCACTAACCACTAACTACTAGTAACACCTCTCACTAACCACTAACCACTAGTAACACCTCTCACTAACCACTAGTAACACCTCTCACTAAACACTAACCACTAACCACTAGTAACACCTCTCACTAACCACTAAACACTAGTAACACCTCTCACTAAACACTAACCACTAACCACTAGTAACACCTCTCACTAACCACTAGTAACACCTCTCACTAACCACTAGTAACACCTCTCACTAACCACTAGTAACACCTCTCACTAACCACTAACCACTAGTAACACCTCTCACTAACCTCTAACCACTAGTAACACCTCTCACTAACCACTAACTAATAGTAACATCTCTCAAAAACCACTAGTAACACCACTCACTAACCACTAACCACTAGTAACACCTCTCACTAACCACTAACTGCTAGTAACACCTTTCACTAACCACTAACCACTAGTAACACCTCTCACTAACCACTAAACACTAGTAACACCTCTCACTAACCACTAACCACTAATAACACCTCTCACTAACCACTAGTAACACCTCTCACTAACCACTAACCACTAACTACTAGTAACACCTCACACTAACCACTAACTACTAGTAACACCTCTCACTAACCACTAGTAACACCTCTCACTAACCACTAACTACTAGTAACACCTCTCACTAACCACTAACCACTTGTAACACCTCTCACTAACCACTAACCACTAGTAACACCTCTCACTAAACACTAGTAACACCTCTCACTAACCACTAACCACTAGTAACACCTCTCACAAAACACTAAAAACACCTCTCACTAACCACTAACCACTAGTGACACCTCTCACTAACCACTAACCACTAGTAACACCTCTCACTAACCACTAACCACTAGTAACAACTCTCACTAAACACTAGTAACACCTCTCACTAACCACTAACCACTAGTAACACCTCTCACTAAACACTAAACACTAGTAACACCTCTCACTAACTAATAGTAACATCTCTCAAAAACCACTAGTAACACCACTCACTAACCACTAACCACTAGTAACACCTCTCACTAACCACTAACTGCTAGTAACACCTCTCACTAACCACTAACCACTAGTAACACCTCTCACTAACCACTAAACACTAGTAACACCTCTCACTAACCACTAACCACTAATAACACCTCTCACTAACCACTAGTAACACCTCTCACTAACCACTAACCACTAACTACTAGTAACACCTCACACTAACCACTAACTACTAGTAACACCTCTCACTAACCACTAGTAACACCTCTCACTAACCACTAACTACTAGTAACACCTCTCACTAACCACTAACCACTTGTAACACCTCTCACTAACCACTAACCACTAGTAACACCTCTCACTAAACACTAGTAACACCTCTCACTAACCACTAACCACTAGTAACACCTCTCACAAAACACTAAAAACACCTCTCACTAACCACTAACCACTAGTGACACCTCTCACTAACCACTAACCACTAGTAACACCTCTCACTAACCACTAACCACTAGTAACAACTCTCACTAAACACTAGTAACACCTCTCACTAACCACTAACCACTAGTAACACCTCTCACTAAACACTAAACACTAGTAACACCTCTCACTAACCACTAGTAACACCTCTCACTAACCACTAGTAACACCTCTCACTAACCACTAAACACTAGTAACACCTCTCACTAAACACTAACCACTAGTAACACCTCTCACTAACCACTAACCACTAGTAACACCCCTCACTAAACACTAGTAACACCTCTCACTAACCACTAGTAACACCTCTCACTAACCACTAAACACTAGTAACACCTCTCACTAACCACTAACCACTAGTAACACCCCTCACTAACCACTAACTACTAGTAACACCTCTCACTAAACACTAACTACTAGTAACACCTCTCACTAAACACTAGTAACACCTCTCACTAACCACTAAACACTAGTAACACCTCTCACTAACCACTAACTACTAATAACACCTCTCACTAACCACTAACCACTAGTAACACCTCTCACTAACCACTAGTAACATCTCTCACTAAACACTAACCACTAACCACTAGTAACACCTCTCACTAACCACTAAACACTAGTAACACCTCTCACTAAACACTAACCACTAACCACTAGTAACACCTCTCACTAACCACTAGTAACACCTCTCACTAACCACTAGTAACACCTCTCACTAACCACTAGTAACACCTCTCACTAACCACTAACCACTAGTAACACCTCTCACTAACCTCTAACCACTAGTAACACCTCTCACTAACCACTAACTAATAGTAACATCTCTCAAAAACCACTAGTAACACCACTCACTAACCACTAACCACTAGTAACACCTCTCACTAACCACTAACTGCTAGTAACACCTCTCACTAACCACTAACCACTAGTAACACCTCTCACTAACCACTAAACACTAGTAACACCTCTCACTAACCACTAACCACTAATAACACCTCTCACTAACCACTAGTAACACCTCTCACTAACCACTAACCACTAACTACTAGTAACACCTCACACTAACCACTAACTACTAGTAACACCTCTCACTAACCACTAGTAACACCTCTCACTAACCACTAACTACTAGTAACACCTCTCACTAACCACTAACCACTTGTAACACCTCTCACTAACCACTAACCACTAGTAACACCTCTCACTAAACACTAGTAACACCTCTCACTAACCACTAACCACTAGTAACACCTCTCACAAAACACTAAAAACACCTCTCACTAACCACTAACCACTAGTGACACCTCTCACTAACCACTAACCACTAGTAACACCTCTCACTAACCACTAACCACTAGTAACAACTCTCACTAAACACTAGTAACACCTCTCACTAACCACTAACCACTAGTAACACCTCTCACTAAACACTAAACACTAGTAACACCTCTCACTAACCACTAGTAACACCTCTCACTAACCACTAGTAACACCTCTCACTAACCACTAAACACTAGTAACACCTCTCACTAAACACTAGTAACATGTCTCGCTAACCACTAACCACTAAACACTAGTGACACCTCTCTCCACCTCTCACCTCTCTCTCCACGGAACTAGCTGCCTCCTCACTCCTCTCTGTCAATGTCGTCTTTCAGGTTGTCTCTCTTCCTTTGATCTCTTTGATCTGTTCTCTCACGTTGCCCTGTAAAACAAATGGAACGAGAAACACTATTGAACCATGTAGCTGTCTTATGTCCCCCACAGGGAATAGACGAGGGTCCGGAGGGCCTGAAGCTCATCTCGGACATAATCAGGGAGAAGATGGCCATAGACGTCAGTGTTCTGATGGGAGCTAACATCGCCAACGAGGTGGCAGCAGAGAAGTTCTGTGAGACCACCATCGGTAAGAAAACCCCCAGCATCATTTATCAACATAATTGCCAAGACATTTCTATACAGGAATGTAAAACAAAGCTGTGAAGTTATTTGATAGCTATGTGGAATGAAATAGATAGTAATTACGACAAAGCTTTGACAGAGATGGAGCGATAGGCTGGCTATGGGAAGTCCGGAACCAATACACGCAGTCAGTCAGGAAAGCTAAGGCCAGCTTCTTCAGGCAGAAGTTTGCATCCTGTAGCTCCAACTCCAAAAAGTTCTGGGACACTGTGAAGTCAATGGAGAACAAGAGCACCTCCTCCCAGCTGCCCACTGCACTGAGGCTAGGTAACACGGTCACCACCGATAAATCCATGATTATCGAAAACTTCAATAAGCATTTCTCAACGGCTGGCCATGCCTTCCGCCTGGCTACTTCAACCTCGGCCAACAGCCCCGCCCCCCCCGCTGCTCCTCGCCCAAGCCTCTCCAGGTTCTCCTTTACCCAAATCCAGATAGCAGATGTTCTGAAAGAGCTGCAAAACCTGGACCCATACAAATCAGCTGGGCTTGACAATCTGGACCCTCTATTTCTGAAACTATCCGCCACCATTGTCGCAACCCCTATTACCAGCCTGTTCAACCTCTCTTTAATATCGTCTGAGATACCCAAGGATTGGAAAGCTGCCGCAGTCATCCCCCTCTTCAAAGGGGGAGACACCCTGGACCCTAACTGTTACAGACCTATATCCATCCTGCCCTGCCTATCTAAGGTCTTCGAAAGCCAAGTCAACAAACAGGTCACTGACCATCTCGAATCCCACTGTACCTTCTCCGCTGTGCAATCTGGTTTCCGAGCCGGTCACGGGTGCACCTCAGCCACACTCAAGGTACTAAACGATATCATAACCGCCATCGATAAAAGACAGTACTGTGCAGCCGTCTTCATCGACCTTGCCAAGGCTTTCGACTCTGTCAATCACCATATTCTTATCGGCAGACTCAGTAGCCTCGGTTTTTCGGATGACTGCCTTGCCTGGTTCACCAATTACTTTGCAGACAGAGTTCAGTGTGTCAAATCGGAGGGCATGCTGTCCGGTCCTCTGGCAGTCTCTATGGGGGTGCCACAGGGTTCAATTCTCGGGCCGACTCTTTTCTCTGTATACATCAATGATGTTGCTCTTGCTGCGGGCGATTCCCTGATCCACCTCTACGCAGACGACACCATTCTATATACTTTCGGCCCATCATTGGACACTGTGCTATCTAACCTCCAAACAAGCTTCAATGCCATACAACACTCCTTCCGTGGCCTCCGACTGCTCTTAAACGCTAGTAAAACCAAATGCATGCTTTTCAACCGATCGCTGCCTGCACCCGCATGCCCGCCTAGCATCACCACCCTGGATGGTTCCGGCCTAGAATATGTGGACATCTATAAGTACCTAGGTGTCTGGCTAGACTGCAAACTCTCCTTCCAGACTCATATCAAACATCTCCAATCGAAAATCAAATCAAGAGTCGGCTTTCTATTCCGCAACAAAGCCTCCTTCACTCACGCCGCCAAGCTTACCCTAGTAAAACTGACTATCCTACCGATCCTCGACTTCGGCGATGTCATCTACAAAATGGCTTCCAACACTCTACTCAGCAAACTGGATGCAGTCTATCACAGTGCCATCCGTTTTGTCACTAAAGCACCTTATACCACCCACCACTGCGACTTGTATGCTCTAGTCGGCTGGCCCTCGCTACATATTCGTCGCCAGACCCACTGGTTCCAGGTCATCTACAAGTCCATGCAAGGTAAAGCTCCGCCTTATCTCAGCTCACTGGTCACGATGGCAACACCCATCCGTAGCACGCGCTCCAGCAGGTGTATCTCACTGATCATCCCTAAAGCCAACACCTCATTTGGCCGCCTTTCGTTCCAGTACTCTGCTGCCTGTGACTGGAACGAATTGCAAAAATCGCTGAAGTTGGAGACTTTTATCTCCCTCACCAACTTCAAACATCAGCTATCTGAGCAGCTAACCGATCGCTGCAGCTGTACATAGTCTATTGGTAAATAGCCCACCCATTTTCACCTACCTCATCCCCATACTGTTTTTATTTATTTATTTTTCTGCTCTTTTGCACACCAATATCTCTACCTGTACATGACCATCTGATCATTTATCACTCCAGTGTTAATCTGCAAAATTGTAATTATTCGCCTACCTCATGCCTTTTGCACACATTGTATATAGACTCCCCCTTTGTTTTCTACTGTGTTATTGACTTGTTAATTGTTTACTCCATGTGTAACTCTGTGTTGTCTGCTCATACTGCTATGCTTTATCTTGGCCAGGTCGCAGTTGCAAATGAGAACTTGTTCTCAACTAGCCTACCTGGTTAAATAAAGGTGAAATATTTTTTTTTTTTTAAAAACATGTGTTGGGATGTAAAAACGTGATTCTTTACCAGGCAGTAAGATCATGGAGAACGGCCTGCTCTTCAAGGAGCTCCTGCAGACTCCTAACTTCAGGATCACAGTGGTGGATGATGCAGATACTGTAGAGCTCTGTGGAGCCCTCAAGGTAACTCTAATACACTCTAGAGCCCTGTAGGTAACTCTAATACACTGTAGAGTTCTGAGGAACACTGTAGGTAACTCTAATACACTGTAGAGCCCTGAAGGTAACTCTTATACACTGTAGAGCCCTGAAGGTAACTCTTATACACTGTAGAGCTCTGAAGGTAACTCTTATACACTGTAGAGCTCTGAAGGTAACTCTAATACACTGTAGAGCTCTGTGGAGCCCTGTAGGTAACTCTAATACACTGTAGAGCTCTGTGGAGCCCTGAAGGTAACTCTAATACACTGTAGAGCTGTGTGGAGCCCTGTAGGTAACTCTAATACACTGTAGAGCCCTGTAGGTAACTCTAATACACTATAGAGCTCTATGGAGCCCTGTAGGTAACTCTAATACACTGTAGAGCCCTGTAGGCAACTCTAATACACTATAGAGCTCTGAAGGTAACTCTAATACACTGTAGAGCTCTGTGGAGCCCTGTAGGTAACTCCAATACACTGTAGAGCCCTGTAGGTAACTCTAATACACTGTAGAGCTCTGTGGAGCCCTGAAGGTAACTCTAATACACTGTAGAGCTCTGTGGAGCCCTGTAGGTAACTCTAATACACTGTAGAGCCCTGAAGGTAACTCTAATACACTGTAGAGCTCTGTGGAGCCCTGTAGGTAACTCTAATACACTGTAGAGCTCTGTAGAGCCCTGTAGGTAACTCTAATACACTGTAGAGCTCTGTAGAGCCCTGTAGGTAACTCTAATACACTGTAGAGCTCTGTGGAGCCCTGTAGGTAACTCTAATACACTGTAGAGCTCTGTGGAGCCCTGAAGGTAACTCTAATACACTGTAGAGCTCTGTGGAGCCCTGAAGGTAACTCTAATGCACTGTAGAGCTCTGTGGAACACTGAAGGTAACTCTAATACACTGTAGAGCCCTGTAGGTAACTCTAATACACTGTAGAGCTCTGTGGAGCCCTGTAGGTAACTCTAATACACTGTAGAGCTCTGTGGGTAACTCTAATACACTGTAGAGCTCTGTGGAGCCCTGAAGGTAACTCTAATACACTGTAGAGCTCTGTGGAACACTGAATGTAACTCTAATACACTGTAGAGCCCTGTAGGTAACTCTAATACACTGTAGAGCTCTGTGGAGCCCTGAAGGTAACTCTAATACACTGTAGAGCTCTGTGGAGCCCTGAAGGTAACTCTAATACACTGTAGAGCTCTGTGGAGCCCTGAAGGTAACTCTAATACACTGTGGAGCTCTGAAGGTAACTCTAATACACTGTGGAGCTCTGTGGAGCCCTGAAGGTAACTCTAATACACCGTGGAGCCCTGAAGGTAACTCTAATACACTGTAGAGCTCTGTGGAGCCCAGAAGGTAACTCTAATACACTGTGGAGCTCTGAAGGTAACTCTAATACACTGTAGAGCTCTGTGGAGCCCTGAAGGTAACTCTAATACACTGTAGAGCTCTGTAGAGCCCTGAAGGTAACTCTAATACACTGTAGAGCTCTGTGGAGCCCTGAAGGTAACTCTAATACACTGTAGAGCTCTGTGGAGCCCTGAAGGTAACTCTAATACACTGTAGAGCCCTGTAGGTAACTCTAATACACTGTAGAGCTCTGTGGAGCCCTGTAGATAACTATAATACACTGTAGAGCTCTGTGGAGCCCTGAAGGTAACTCTAATACAATGTAGAGCCCTGTAGGTAACTCTAATACACAGTAGAGCTCTGTGGAGCCCTGAAGGTAACTCTAATACACTGTGGAGCTCTGAAGGTAACTCTAATACACTGTGGAGCTCTGTGGAGCCCTGAAGGTAACTCTAATACACTGTGGAGCTCTGTGGAGCCCTGTAGGTAACTCTAATACACTGTAGAGCCCTGTAGGTAACTCTAATACACTGTAGAGCTCTGTGGAGCCCTGAAGGTAACTCTAATACACTGTAGAGCTCTGTGGAGCCCTGAAGGTAACTCTAATACACCGTGGAGCTCTGAAGGTAACTCTAATACACTGTGGAGCTCTGTGGAGCCCTGAAGGTAACTCTAATACAATGTGGAGCTCTGAAGGTAACTATAATACACTGTAGAGCTCTGTGGAGCCCTGAAGGTAACTCTAATACACTGTGGAGCTCTGAAGGTAACTCTAATACACTGTAGAGCTCTGTGGAGCCCTGAAGGTAACTCTAATACACTGTAGAGCTCTGTAGAGCCCTGAAGGTAACTCTAATACACTGTAGAGCTCTGTGGAGCCCTGAAGGTAACTCTAATACACTGTAGAGCTCTGTGGAGCCCTGAAGGTAACTCTAATACACTGTAGAGCTCTGTGGAGCCCTGAAGGTAACTCTAATACACTGTAGAGCTCTGTGGAGCCCTGAAGGTAACTCTAATACACTGTAGAGCTCTGTGGAACACTGAAGATAACTATTAAGTACCCGGCCCAGTGTGTGTATGTGCATGGTAATATGGATACTTCCATTGTAACATGGTAATATGGATACTTCCATTGTAACATGGTAATATGGATACTTCCATTGTAACATGGTAATATGGATACTTCCATTGTAACATGGTAATATGGATACTTCCATTGTAAAATGGTAATATGGATACTTCCATTGTAAAATGGTAATGTCGTGGTAATAAGCTGTTGCCTGTATGTTTCCTTCTCTCTTCCTCAGAACATCGTAGCGGTAGGAGCAGGGTTCTGTGATGGGCTGAGGTGTGGGGACAACACCAAGGCAGCGGTAATCAGACTAGGACTGATGGAGATGATAGCCTTCGCTAAGCTCTTCAGTAAAGATGGCGTCGTCTCCTCTGCAACCTTCCTGGAGAGCTGCGGCGTGGCTGACCTCATCACGACCTGCTATGGAGGACGCAACCGACGCGTGGCCGAGGCCTTCGCCAAGACAGGAAAGGTAAGGACCAACGTCCAACTCTACACCAGACCTGGGTTAGTGCCGGCTGACTGACCCCATGGCAACGTTACACCACCCCATGGCAACGTTACACCACCCCATGGCACCCCATGACAACATTACACCACCCCGTGGCAACGTTACACCACCCCATGACAACGTTACACCACCCCATGGCAACGTTACACCACCCCTTGGCAACATTACACCACCCCATGACAACATTACACCACCCCATGACAACATTACACCACCCCGTGGCAACATTACACCACCCCGTGGCAACGTTACACCACCCCATGACAACGTTACACCACCCCGTGGCAACGTTACACCACCCCGTGGCAACGTTACACCACCCCATGACAACGTTACACCACCCCATGTCAACATTACACCACCCCATGGCAACGTTACACCTCCCCATGACAACGTTACACCACCCCATGGCAACATTACACCACCCCATGGCAACGTTACACCACCCCATGGCAACGTTACACCACCCCATGGCAACATTACACCACCCCATGGCAACATTACACCACCCCATAACAACATTACACCACCCCATGGCAACATTACACCACCCCATGGCAACATTACACCACCCCATGGCAACGTTACACCACCCCATAACAACATTACACCACCCCATGGCAACATTACACCACCCCATGGCAACGTTACACCACCCCATGGCAACATTTCACCACCCCATGGCAACATTACACCACCCCATGGCAACGTTACACCACCCCATGGCAACGTTACACCACCCCATGGCAACATTACACCACCCCATGGCAACATTACACCACCCCATGGCAACATTACACCACCCCATGGCAACATTACACCACCCCATGGCAACGTTACACCACCCCATAACAACATTACACCACCCCATGGCAACATTACACCACCCATGTCAACATTACACCACCCCATGACAACATTACACCGCCCCATGACAACATTACACCACCCCATGACAACATTACACCACCCCATAACAACATTACACCACCCCATGACAACATTACACCACCCCATAACAACATTACACCACCCCATAACAACATTACACCACCCCATGACAACATTACACCGCCCCATGACAACATTACACCACCCCATGACAACATTACACCACCCCATAACAACATTACACCACCCCATGACAACATTACACCACCCCATAACAACATTACACCACCCCATAACAACATTACACCACCCCATGACAACATTACACCACCCCATGGCAACGTTACACCACCCCATGACAACATTACACCACCCCATGCCAACATTACACCACTCCATGGCAACTTTAACCACCCCATGACAACATTACACCACCCCATGCCAACATTACACCACTCCATGGCAACTTTAACCACCCCATGACAACGTTATACCACCCCATAACAACATTGCACCACCCCATAACAACATTACACCACCCCATGACAACGTTACACCACGCCATGACAACGTTACACCACCCCATGGCAACGTAAACAGTATAGGCCTAACTCCTACACAGATACATGGTAATATGTCCTGTATTTGCCTCCCTGCTAGACTATTGAGGTCCTGGAGCAGGAGATGTTGAATGGGCAGAAGCTCCAGGGTCCTGCTACCTCAGCTGAAGTCTACCACATCCTCAAACAGAAGGGACTGGTGGATAAGTGAGTCTCTCTGTCTCTCTCTCTCTTTCTCTGTCTCTCTCTCTGTCTCTCTCTCTGTCTCTCTCTCTTTCTCTGTCTCTCTCTCTGTCTCTCTCTCTGTCTCTCTCTCTGTCTCTCTCTCTTTCTCTCTCTCTCTCTGATCGATACAGATACAGTACCTCGCCAAATGTAGTCTGTCAGCCATTCCACCTGTATTACCCTGTGGTCCCGGCCATGAGCCCAGACTTGATCTAATGATGAGAGAGGTGGTTGTATGTTTCTATTTTAACTCTTGTGTCATTCTGTTGTGTCTTTCCCAGGTTCCCTCTGTTTGTGGCAGTGTATCAGATCTGTTTCGAGGGCAAGCCGGTACAGGAAATAATCTCCTGTCTACAGAGTCACCCAGAGCATCTGTGAGTGCAGCTAGCTAGGTATGCTAGGCTAACCTCAGATAGCAGAGCTAGCTCCATCTCTCCTTTCCAGCTGCTCTCCTCTGACCTCTATCTATAGAGAAGCTGTTCTTTCAAACAAGGGCCAGGCCAACCCTCCCTCCTTCCTTCCCTCCCTCCCTCCCCACCCTTCCCTCCCTCCTTTCCCACCCCTTCCCTTCCCTCCCCACCCTACCTTCCCTCTCCCTCCCTCCCTCCCTCCCCTTCCCTCGCTCCCCACCCCTTCCCTCCCCCTCCCTCCCTCCCCACCCCTTCCCTCCCTCCCACCCTACCTTCCCTCCCCACCCTACCTTCCCTTGCTCCCCACCCCTTCCCTCCCCACCCTACCTTCCCTCCCCCCTCCCCTTCCCTCCCACCCTACCTTCCCTCCCTCCCCCCTCCCTCCCTCCCCACCCCTTCCCTCCCTCGCTCCCCACCCCTCCCCACCCTACCTTCTCTCCCTCCCCACCCCACCCTTCAAGGTTCAGGGACCAAAAGTTACAAAGTAGATGCTATTTACAATATTGTTGTGTTAAAGAGATGAGCCACGGGTGCTGCTAAGTGTCTGGTGAATCAGTACCTCACATTGACATACAATATCTACGGGTGGATGTCAGTTTCCTTCAGTGCTATTGAACCTGAATGACCTCCGATGCCACTAGCCAGCCATTAGGGCTCAAAAGTGGCTCTATGGACACCATTCAGCATTGGTCTCAAATGCACTTTTTATGATTTATTTTATTTAATCATGCTGACAAAACCAGACATTGCCCTTTCAATTAGGGGGGGGGGGGTGTTAGAACATAATTAACTTTGTGAGAAGTAATTCGTTTCAGTGGCACATTTCAAAATCGTTAATTAGAGTAGAATGGAATTACTCCATTTTTCCCCAGAGGGAACTTCTGTCATTTTATAATGTTTCACTGCCATTCACATCATTTCAATGACATTACTTTACAGTCAATCCCAATGGAGTCATAATTTTACAAAGGGAACAAGTGCACTCTGGGAAAAAATTTTATAACGCAGTCCTTTACCTCACTAATGTAAATCCCCAATCATTATCAGTGGTGATTTTAGCATGTAAATCTTGGAGGGGCAAAAATATTTATATTTTTTGAGATGCATGCCAGCAAACCCACAACACAACACTAAACAATACATTAACTGCACTATAACGGTGACAAATGTTGTCCACAAACTGTTGGGACAGCTTTATGTAGGCCCTCACAGCAGAGTCCCAACAGCAGTCCCCACATCTTACCACTGCTACACCTGGCTATCAGCGGAGTCCTAACAGCAGAGTCCCAACAGCAGTCCCCACATCTTACCACTGCTACACCTGGCTATCAGTGGAGTCCCAACAGCAGAGTCCCAACAGCAGTCCCCACATCTTACCACTGCTACACCTGGCTATCAGTAGAGCCTTGTCTGGCAGCTAAACAGTTCATTCAGACTCATTTACTGCTGATACGGCTGACTTGCTTAAACTAATGTGGTTTCTACTGACAAGTGAGATGTGCAAACTCTGGCATAAGGGGACGACAAGCGGATAAGAGGCCATCCGTCATTTCGTTTAAGACAATGAGCGAGCTAGGATGGACGGACGTTAGTCAATAATAACTATTTGTTCAGCACTTTTGAAATGTACAGCGACAGAATTCAGAAGTTCTTACAGTATTCTCCCTGTACACCAAGTCAGAACCGTAGGATAAATAAAGGGGGCATATAAGCAGACAATGAAAGCTCTTACAATATTCGATGATGACATTTCTTTAAGACAGGCTATAGGCTACATGGGCATCACCAAGTCAGAACAGAAGGCAAAATAAAGAGCTGAAAATAGGCCAAATTAAGGTGAGGGACATGGGCTACTAACAGCTTACTACACAACATACACTGAGTATTACTTTATTAGCTACAGTATACATATCTGTGCTGTGCTCACTTGAACAGGAAGGAGTCGCGGTCGGTCCTTCGTGGGCAAATTTTGTCATCAAACTTTGTCATCAAAGTCTGGAATTCTCTGGATTTATGGTATTTTCAAGACTACTGGGAACTCTGGGAGAGAGAAAAAAAACAAGTTTGAATCATGATTACGTCAGTGATCTTCAGGACGGAGCTCTAGAAAGAGGCCTGAGTTCCGAGTTGGATGACCATTCTTTTATTTCCCAGTCGGAGCTCGTCCCCCCTCCCCCCGTCCCCCCCGCCCCCCCCCCCCCCCCCCCCCCCCCCGAGTTCCCAGTCGTCTTGAACTCAATGAAATCCACTTTCCCCAGTTCCGAGTTTCCAGTTGTTTTGGAAAAAGGCAGAAGTCATGCTGGATTGACAGCGTGGTCAATGTGGAATGTTTATCCTTTTAAGCCTGGAAAAGAGACCCTTAAACCCAGACTTGGGACCACACAGCCACTCCACTGAATAGCAGGATAGTGATTGCTTTCAAATGATTGCAGTTAGTCACTGATTCCTTCTAATCCACTCATTGTTGAATTTACAATTTCCAACTTGTTGTGTGATGTTTATGTCCAATGGCCGATGAGCACCGATACGTTTTATCTATAATTTCTCTTAATTATTTATCTTCATATGACAAGGATTAAAAAGGATTTGCCAGTAGATTGTCGACTTGATTCATGATGATGACTGCTAGGTTGCTAGCTAAGATTGTGAAAGTATGATATTGACATGATCAGTCCAATCAAAGTTGCTGTAGATATCACGTGATTTGACGTAATTCTTTCTGTAAGCCAATGACCTTGTAGTCCTTCTTGGATGGACACTTCTAATGTAACTCTATGGCAGCACCCAAGGGGATTGATTTGTCAAGCTCCACCCTTAGATTTGGCGGTGACGTAGTGTCCCCATGAGTGGCGGCCCCACCACCACATAAAGCACTGAGCTAGGCTGAAACACCTGCACTTTGGCCCTGCCTTACTCAATGAGTGGCGGCCCCACCACCACATAAAGCACTGAGCTAGGCTGAAACACCTGCACTTTAGACCTGCCTTACTCAATGAGTGGCGGCCCCACCACCACATAAAGCACTGAGCTAGGCTGAAACACCTGCATTTTGGACCTGCCTTACTCAATGAGTGGCGGCCCCACCACCACATAAAGCACTGAGCTAGGCTGAAACACCTGCACTTTGGCCCTGCCTTACTCAAGAAAGCTAAAAAAAAAAAAAAAAAAGTTTGTATGCGGCTTTATTAACTCAATTGTTTGTTTGTTTTTTATTTATTTATTTACATTGTTTGCAAACTGATATGCGACACATATTAATGCCAAAATAACATGCACAACAGACAGCCCCCTGTTTTGTTTTGCTAGGACAGTGGGGCCTGAATGAAAGGTCATTATCCACTCTTAAAAGAAACGGTGTCTGGAAGAACCTTTTGGTTTGCCAAACCAGTGGAACGTTTACATTTGAAAAAGGTTCATCGAGGAACCCCCTCTGAAAAAGGGTCGTCGAGGAAACCCCCTCTGAAAAGGGTCGTCGAGGAAACCCCCTCTGAAAAGGGTCGTCGAGGAAACCCCCTCTGAAAACCCCCTCTGAAAAGTGTCGTCGAGGAAACCCCCTCTGAAAAGGGTCGTCGAGGAAACCCCCTCTGAAAAGTGTCGTCGAGGAAACCCCCTCTGAAAAGGGTCGTCGAGGAAACCCCCTCTGAAAAGGGTCGTCGAGGAAACCCCCTCTGAAAAGGGTCGTCGAGGAAACCCCCTCTGAAAAGGGTCGTTGAGGAAACCCCCTCTGAAAAGGGTCGTCGAGAAAACCCCCTCTGAAAAGGGTCGTCGAGAAAACCCCCTCTGAAAAGGGTCGTCGAGGAAACCCCCTCTGAAAAGGGTCGTCGAGAAAACCCCCTCTGAAAAGGGTCGTCGAGAAAACCCCCTCTGAAAAGGGTCGTCGAGGAAACCCCCTCTGAAAAGGGTCGTCGAGAAAACCCCCTCTGAAAAGGGTCGTCGAGGAAACCCCCTCTGAAAAGGGTCGTCGAGGAACTCCTGGGTAAAGTTTCAAACGGGATCCTTTCTGTGATGGTAGGAGTTCTTTTTTTTTTTTACCCTTTTTAATGATATATTGTAAAGGTGGCAGCCTATCAGATTGAAGGCGTGGCTTATTGGAGGCGTGGCTTTCAGATAGTTATTTTTGGTCACCCGTTTAGCGTAAATGTAATTTCTTGTTCATGTTAAGTTTGTACACTGCAATTTAAACTGTTCCTTGAATATTTATGCATATTACATATTCTAATATAATAATATTAACATGGTTGATTACATGCGGAAACTATTCCAACTTTGGGAAATGCATAGCTTCTTGAGGAACTCCAGGGTTCCTCGAGTCACCACTAATTCTAAGAGTGTAGTGATTGACAGATACCATTTGTGAATGGCAAGAGTCTAAAACAATAGTGTATGTATAGTACCCGTACCCTACTGCATTCAGACGGGTATGTAGGCATTTCAATGTGTTTTTTTTAAATATTTTTTTTATACCATTATTAAAAAAGGGTTTCATTTGTTTCCCTATATCATCTAATGTGGTTTACTAACGTCAGGTTTTGTGAGTCGATTTATGATCAAGATGCCTTCACGAGTTCTACCGCCAGGGATTTAGTCTGGAGTGCCAGTCTGTTTATGACGTCATACCAAATAATTGTCATGGCAATGACAGCAACGGAGTTGGCAAGAGCAACCAACAAACCAGGTTGCCCGGTTACCAGGTTGCCAGGGGACTAGGCCTATTTGGATTTGAATGCATGTTCCACTACATTAGAAGTGGATTTACATACAGACTGTAGTCAGTCTACTTATGAATGATCAGCATTCAGTAGATGATTAGACAGACCAACACGTTACAACCAAAGGTTATGGGGTGTGGCGTACGAAGGTTTCTTGATATATAACTTTGCATTTTATTGTTTGGCTTGTGATTGTAACCTCCAAGCCATCCATCTTATCAGTTTAACTACCTAGGTAATTAAAATCAGTCCTCTGGGATTTATCATCCTGGTAACTAAATGAGTCCTCTGATTTATCATCCTGGTAACTAAATCAGTCCTCTGGGATTTGAAGGGCCACATGTTTAAAATGTAAAAGTAACACTATTTTCTATGGGAATAAAAATGTATATCTCTCTGTTTTTCACTGACCTTTCTCTGCATATTGTGAAAACCGGAAAGGTATTTGCTAATGAGAGACATTTTTGCAAAATGACCTACTTTACAGACCTGCTTTCTACAGAACAAACTATACATGATGTATTATGCTATCGTAAGGCCTTGATGTATTTTAATAGTTACATTTCAAACTTATTCAACGAAACACCATCATAACAAAAAAACACAATACAATCACAGAAAAATCCAACACCTCGACATCAAAACAACGCAGTGTTTTAACTAAAGACATCTTTTGATGCTCCGTTGTCGAAGCTAAAACATATTTGTACATCCAATGAATTATTGACTGTAGGAAAGTATCACATCACAACGCTCCAGACTATATATTTTTTTTTAAAACAAAAAGCCACCAGCTCATTGCTTCCCCCATTTAGTAGCTGTTGTCACCTTGATAAAATCTTCGATCCAGACTGTGTGTTGGCTGTATGAAAAAGTGCAGAGGATCCACTGAAGGACGGATGACTACAGTTGTAATGGATGGATAATAGGCCCACGGTGAGTCACTATACAACATTTCCAACAGCAGAGACATAGTCTTATAGTCGACAAAGAATAACAGCATGCATCTTATGTAATCTAAAAGATCTTTGATCGTGAATGAGATTGAAGGGGTTTGTTTCACATACATGTCCAGATTCCACCTCCAAAAAAGAGGGGATGACCCGTAATGTCTAAGGATCTTAGTCTAGTGGGACTAACTACGATGTGGAGCTATTCTATGTTGGGTCTTTTTGCCCATAGTAAAAACCAACAACCGCAGTAGATCAGTTCCATCATCCATGAGCGGTTGATTGCTCTAGTCTGATGAGCGGTTGATTGCTCTAGTCTGATATCCCTGCGGTGAATTAACTTCTAGTCCTCATCCTCATCCTCTCCGAAAGAGAGAAGACTCTTGTTCTTCACCTTCTTTTCAGACTTCTCCTTTTTCTCTTCATCTCCTCCTTCACTCTTTCCTTCACTCTTCTTCTTCTTGTTGTTGTTAGAGCTGGCGGTGATGCCCTGGAACTTGTCGGAGGAGCGCTTCGTGGGCTTCTTGAACAGGATCTTTCCGTCCGCAGGAGGCTTGTCTTCTGTAGGCAGCAAGGAGAAGAGGAAGATGAAGTACACACACTACAGACCCTGTATACACACAGCAGACCCACAGTACAGACCCTGTAGACACAGTACATACCCTGTATACACACAGCAGACCCACAGTACAGACAGACACACAGTACAGACCCTGTATACACACAGTACATACCCTGTATACACACAGCAGACCCACAGTACAGACAGACACACAGTACAGACCCTGTATACACACAGTACAGACCCTGTATACACACAGTAGACCCAGTACAGACAGACACCCAGTACACACAGAGACACCCAGTACACAGAGACACACAGTACACAGAGACACACAGTAGAGACACACACGCCAATTAACACCAAGGTTATTTGATAGTTTAGGCTATTATATATTATGTATACAATTAATTGTTCTTACCTTTTTCTGTACCATCCTTTACCTCTTTTATCTGTAACACTTCTTCGGCGCTCAAATCTCCCTTTTTGAGAATGACAACTTGAGGCAGCTCATCTTCACGATCACTGCCACTGTCATCCTCCAAGGCTGGCATCTCTAAACGCTGCGGGAACAGTGACCAGGTTGAATATCACCATATTGACATCATACCAGCAGCCCTTTCCATGTTAAAAAGGTACACTTACCTGCAAAAAAAATAAATAATAATTTTGCCCTTCGTGTCAATGAAATATCTATAGTGGTCAAGGAATTGAATTATGTGAGAGAAAACCCCAATACTTTGGAGGGTGGTCAACTCTCCTGTAGAGCTAGCTAATAACGTTACTTGACTAGCTGATTCAAAGTGCTACCGACTCTAACTAAAACCTACATATAGAGTAACTCTCCGGCGGGCTTGCCATTCAGTCACATATATACTGTATCTCTACATCCCACCTAACGTTAGGCTAGCTAACCTAGCACATTAGCGAAATACCTTGGTATGAATGGTGGGTCCTTCCTTAAAGCCAACATCGTTCTTGAATTTCTTTAAAAATGACGGTTCTGCTGGTTTCACCCACGATACGTTCGCTTTTGGACCCTTATTCGTCTTAGCCATTTTGAGAGTTAGAACAAATTAAGGGAAACGAAGATAATTTCAGGTTGTGTTTAGCCCGTCGTGTTTAGCGTAACATTGAATCGTCATCGCCCTGCGCCCGCTGAAGGTCATATGATCCCAGAGGTGAGTCTGATTGGTTGAACCGAGTGAAGCGTTTTAGACAAGGAAGTAGTCAAATATGTGACAGGACAGTCTAGTTTAGATGCTAAATAAACATGATTTCAGGTGCGTTTTATGCATTATTAGCGGGCTTTCTTGGAGCCGTCGCCTCCTCGTCAGCCAAGTTATCTCTGGGCTCAGATTACCTCAAAGGGATGTGTGAAACAGGGCTGAAAACCTGGTCTCAGGATGGAGACTACAGGATTATTCCGGAGGAAACATCACCCTGCGAATGGGTGAGAGTGTATCTATATGAATGTATCATTTTCGAAGTGTGTGTGTGTGTGTGTCAGAGGGAGACTGAGAGAAAGAATGTGTGTGTGTGTGTGTGTGAGAAAGATACCATTCTACCAGAGACCACTAACAAGTCCTATTGTATTCCAGCTCCACATCCCCATGGAGCTGCTGTTCTCCTGTAATGCTGTGATGTGGTGTTGTTTCAGCTCCACATCCCTCTGCGGTTGCTGTGTGGAGGACTGCTGTTCACCAGTAATGCTGTGATGTGGACCTTCTTCTCCAAGGCTCTGAGACACTCCTCTTCCTCGGCCCGGGCCACAGTCACCACCACCGCATCCAACTTTGTATCCTCTGTGAGTAGAGAAACTGGTTGATATCCATCACGGCATGTTTTCATAAAATGTCTGAGTAGGAGTGTGGACCATAGGATCAATTTCACCTTTTAGATCATAATGGTTAAGTCGGGAGGACCTGATCCTAGATCGGCACTCCTCCTCCTGAGATGCTTTAGGAACACGACCCCAGATCTCAGCACTCCTCCACCTGAGACACTATGAATACGACCCCAGATCTCAGCACTTCTCCTCCTGAGACACTATGAATACGACCCCAGATCTCAGCTATCCAATTTATATGAACACAGTACAGTAGGCCTTTGGCACTATAGAACATTGACCATAAGACCAGAGTGGAACAACATAATTGGAGCAATTGTAACGGATGTGAAACGCTAGCTTAGTTAGCGGTGGTGTTCGCGCTAAATAGTGTTTCAATCGGTGACGTCACTTGCTCTGAGACCTTGAAGTAGTAGTTCCCCTTGCTCTCCAAGGGCCGCGGCTTTTGTGGAGCGATGGGTAACGATGCTTCGAGGGTGACTGTTGTTGATGTGTGCAGAGGGTCCTGGTTCGCGCTCGGGTATGGGCGAGGGGACGGTCTAAAGTTATACTGTTACACAATGACATCTGTGAATCACTGTATGGACACAGGTATTATAGGCTATTTATGTTGCCAATCCCACTTACATAGTCTGTACTGTCTTAAGGCATTCCTTGGGAAGCTGATCTTTGGCGAGACCCACGCAGCACTGTGGTGGGTGGGCATCTCTCTAACGCTGTCAGGTTTACTGGTGCTGCACGGATCAACTTCTCAACCAGCAGAGGCCAAGAAGGAAGAGTGAAGGACTGTCCACAGGTGGAATAAGAAGTGTAGTAACAATACCACTGTATCAATCGCCCCACTGGACCGCCTCGTCGTTTCACAAACGCTTTCTGGCTCAAATAATCTGGATTTCACGAGAACCGTGTTCCATTACCACAAAGGGCTTTGATGTTACATCTGACTGTACATGGATTCTAACATGTTACACTTGACTACATGGATTCTAACATGTTACATCTGACTGTACATGGATTCTAACATGTTACATCCGACTGTACATGGATTCTACCGTGTTACATCTGACTGTACATGGATTCTAACGTGTTACATCTGACTGTACATGGATTCTAACATGTTACATCTGACTGTACATGTTACATCTGACATGTTTCTACTCTGTCTTACCGTCTCTGGGTATGATATGACCAAGGTCTGCACTCCATACACAAACATGATCAGGCTTTTCTACACTACACATTATTATGTAA